>NC_133957.1:1356053-1568891 GCF_031877795.1 Strix aluco | reverse complement strand
TGGGGCCTTTCCTGCCCTCGCGCGGCCTCGCACGCCCGGCCCCGTGCTGGCACCAGCACTCGTGCACACGCGTGTGCCCTGACACTGTCCGTCATGTGAGCCCGTGTCCTGTGATACCGTCAACTCAGGCACACGCGTGTGTCCTGACACCACACCCTCGTGCACACGTTGTGTGTCCAGGCACCATCCCCTCGTGCACACGCGTGTGTCCTGGACACCGTGCCCTCGTGCACACGCGTGTGCCCTGACACCATCCCCTCATGTGAGCCCATGTCCTGTGATACCATCAACTCAGGCACACACATGTGTCCTGACACCGTCTGTCATGTGAGCCCGTGTCCTGTGATACCGTCCCCTTGTGCACACGCGTGTGTCCTGGCCCCGTTCCCTCATGCACATGCATGTGCCTTAACACCATTCTCTCGTGCACACGCACGTATTTTGGCCTTCTGCCCTTGTGCACAGGCGTGTGTCCTGGCCCCATCCCCTTGTGCACACACATGTCCTGACACCCTCCCTTCATGTGTGCCCACGTCCTGACCCTGTCACCTTGTGCACACGTGTGTGCCCTGACACCATCCCCTCATGCACACGCCTGTGTCCTGACCCCATCCCCTCGTGCACATGTGTGTGCCTTGACACTGTCTCCTCATGCACACACATGTGTCCTGGCCCTGTGCCCTTGTGCACACACGTGTCCTGACACCACCACCTCGTGCACACACGTGTCCTGGCCCTGTCCCCTCGTGCACACGCGCGTGTCCTGACACCGTCCCCTCGTGCACACTCCCCCCAGGTCCCCCCCCCCGTCCCCGTGCAAGGGTTGTTTGGGTGCCCATGGCCACAGGCCGCCCCCTCATGCCTCAATTCCCCCCCCCACCCCCCAAGGGACACCCCGTGGGTGCCACCCCCCGAGGGACACCCCACGTGTGTGTCTCCCCCCATTCCCACGGCCCCACCTCACATTGGGGGGGGTGGGGGGGGGGCTGCGCTCCCGGCTAAGTTTGGCCAGTGCTGGGGAGCGTCCCTGAGTCACCGGGTTGGGGGGGGGCCAGGGGGGGCCCCGGGCCTGACTCACCACCGCCGCCAGCCCCTATATAGCCTGGGCCGATGGCGGGGCCACGTCACCCCTCGCCTGGGGTGGGGGGGACAAGGTGGGGCACCCCCGAGTTGGGGGACACACACACACAGGGTGACACTGGGTGCAGGGAAGGGGGGGGGGGGCGGCAGGCACCAGTGCTACGGGGGGGATCCCTGTGGGTGCCCGGCCTCAGTTTCCCCAGGGTGGGGGCCCCCCCGGGGTTGGGGGGGGGCCCCCGGGGCTGGCGCAGGGCCCGGGGACGGGCGCGGATGCGGCCCCGCGCGCGCCGGCTGCTTCCCAAAAAGGCGCTGGCGGCTGCAGGCGTTGGGGAGCCGGGCACCCGGCCAGCTCTGGGGGGCCCTGGCGCCTGGGGGGGGGGGCACAGGCAGGGCCAGGCAGAGGCACAGGCAGGGACACGGGGCAGAGGTGACAGCGCTGGGGGTGACACATACGTGTGCACTAACACACCCCCCCCCAAAACCCCCTGCTTTGCCCCCCTACCTCAGTGGCCATTTCACCGCCCCCCCCCCCCCCCCATTTTTATCCACCCCCCCACGCAGCGTGGGGACACCCTGACGTCACTCAGAGACACCCCCCCCCCCTCCCCCACACCCCCTTTTTGGGTCAAACACCCCGTGACACGGCTGCAATAACCCCAAATGAAACACGGGGCGTTTTGAGGCCAAAACGGGCAGTTTTAGTGCTGGAGTAGGAGGGGGGGGCCGGACGCTGCCCAGCGCCCCTCACCCAGCCCCGCTGATTCTGGGCATTTGTTGTTTTTCCGCCTAATTTCCTGCTTTAACGAGGCCCGAGGAGCCCGCGCCGGGCAGGATCCGGCCCCACGCGGGGGCAGCCAGAGCCAAACCTCGGCGGGAAGGAGAGACCCCGATGAGCTGCGGAGATGAAAAAACAAAGCAAAAAATATCCAAAAAAAGCGATTCCTGCCAGGACAAACCCCCCCTCCCTGGGGCTGGGGTGCTGCTGGGGTGCAAAGGGGGGGACACCGAGGGGACGGGGCTTCTCCAACCCCCCCCCCCAGGGTGACTTCAAAGCCTCGGGGCTGCCATTTGCCTGCGACCAGACGCTCGCCGGTTCCTGCCCCCTTCCTTTTCCTGCTGCTTTCAGACACAGTTTGACATAAATGGGGGGGGTGTTTTTTTGTGTTTCCCCCCCTCCCAGGCGCTGAATCACGGCCGGGGAACGAGGCGGGTTAAGACGAGGGGAATTTTGTCTTGGGAATGGTGCGGGGGAACGGGACCGGTTACTCACGGCCTCAGGTCTCCGTGCGGCGCTGGGCGCCCCTGCCCGTAGCGGGGGGGGCTCGGTTGGTGTCCCCAGGGCTGCTCGGGGGGGGACACACACACGGTATTTCATCGCTGCACCAAACAGAACAAAGAGAAGCGGTTAAAGCACGTGGGGCAAGGCTAAAAAGGTGTAAAGTCTCCCCAAAATTGTAGTGTGGAGAAGCCAGGTGATGTGGTGGGATGCTCCTGGAAGGAGGGGGGGTGACAGGGAGCTGGGGGCGGGGGGACACAGGGAGCTGGGTGGGGGGGACACAGGGAGCTGGAGGTGGGGGGGGGACAGGGAGCTGGAGCGGGGGGGGACAGGGAGCTGGAGCGGGGGGGGACAGGGAGCTGGCGGGGGGGGACAGGGAGCTGGGGGAGGACAGTACAGGGAGCTGGGGGGGGGGACAGGGAGCTGAGGGGGGGGGACAGGAGCTGAGGGGGGGGGACAGGGAGCTGGGGGGGGCGGGGGGACAGGAGCTGCTGTCCCAGCTCCACAGTGGCTGATGAAGGTGACACGTTTGAACCAGCACTAAAACCCGCCCAAATCTTCCTCCCTCTGGGCAAAACCTGTCGGCTCCCAGCTGGCAGGGAGGGGGTGGGGGGGGGGGGGTGTCTCTGCTCACCGGGAGAAGAAAAAAGCAAAATAGGTGGAAAAAGGAGGGAAACGCCTGGCGCTTCCCATCCGGTGCAGGGAGGAAAATAAACAGTCCCCCTCCGACCTACCCGGCTGGATCCACCCTCCGAGCAGAAACTCCGGCAAGTGTTGCAAGGCCGTTGCTGGCACGGTTCGTAGCACACATGAAACTGCTCTGGAAACCACAGGGGAGAGATGTCAGGCAAAGCCGAAGCAGTCAGACGCTTTTAAACAAGGCAACAAAGCTGGAAAAATTCCTCCTTAACCCTTACGGAGCGGGGAGGATTCGGTTTTCCACCTGCGGGCAGCGTGGGGAGGGCGGAGGGGGGGAAATGTTTCTGCTCTGGGCGCCGCCGCGGAAACAGCGGGATGGGATTTGTGGTCGGGGAAAAGGTTTTTGTGGAGATAAACCCGCGCTGAGCTGTGCGGGGATCAAAACCCTCGGTCTAAACTCAATAAATTAAAAATTTTGGGGGGGGGGGGGGAAATAAAAAAAAATGGCAGGTTAAAGCGTAAGGAGCGGTCGCTGTGAAACAATTCGTGTTCAGGCTCTGGGTTGGAGATGGAGGGAGGAAAAAGCGTCTCCCCGATGGGCCGAGCCCAGGATGTGCAGCTCCTGCCAGATGTACGTTAACGGGAGTTATTAGTCGCATAAAAACCGCTCTGCAGCTGCATTTCTGGCGCTGGCGAGGGAGGAATTAATTGCAACACCAGATCACTCCTCCTCTGCCCCGTCAGGAGGGACCGGCGCGACCCCGCCCGCGCGCTCCCCCCCGTCGCTGCACGACGGGGAAAGATATATATCTGACCTCCGCGTGAACTGCTGGAAAAAAGGGAAAAAAAAAAAAAGGTTTTCCCCCCAAACTCAGCCCCGTGGGGTCCTCGCCGCCTGCTCTGGCTGACGGGGTGTTGGTGGAGGCTGGTGGGCAGGGAGCCCGGCGGCGTGACACGCGTGTTCCCGTTTCCACACGTACCGCCCCGAATCCGTCGCCTCCTCCGAGTTCTCGGGCTTCCCGGCGTGGCGGGGGCTCCGTGGGGTCCCCCACGCCCCCGAGATGTCCTGCTGGAAGGAGAAAAGGGGAAGGAATTAGAGCGGGGGGGGTGGGGGGTGGAGGATTGGGGGTTTCCCCTGTTGGCGGCGTGATGCCGGGGTTGGGTGGGACGGGTGGGTGTCAGCGCCGGGCTGGCGGCGGGGGGGGACATGGGGGGACACATTTTTTGGATGAATGCACGGGGCGGGGGGTTAATGAGGCTTTCCCAGCTGCCCCCCCCCTTCCCTGGGTGGGGAACCCACAGCCTGATGCC
Organism: Strix aluco; assembly: GCF_031877795.1. Classification (NCBI taxonomy): domain Eukaryota; kingdom Metazoa; phylum Chordata; class Aves; order Strigiformes; family Strigidae; genus Strix; species Strix aluco. The sequence goes on along the minus strand of NC_133957.1, from coordinate 1,564,585 downwards.
CCAGGGACGCAGGCTGCACACGAGGTACCCGCGTTGCGCAAGAGGCACTAAAATACCCCCCCCCAGCCCAAAATCTGGGCAGTGCCCGCCTGGAAACGCCTGTTTGGGTGGGAGAGGGACTGGGGGGGGGGGAAGCAGCCCCCCAGGCACTGGTACTGGGGGGGTTTGGGGTCACCTTGAGCCGGTTTGGTCATGCAGGGTGGTCCCAGTTGTTCTCTTCGGCGCTGTCCCCGCCAGAGCCCGAGTTTAGGGGTGGTTGGGGATGGGGTGGGGGGGACAACATGGCACGGGGGACCTGGGGGGGGTGGGACACACTGCGGGGGACAGGGCACAGGCAGGGCGGGGGGGTTACAGGGACACACTGGGGTGGTACAAGGACGTGGGTGAGCCTGGGGGTGACAGGGACACAGTGGGGGGGGATGACAGGGACATGGGGTGGCCTGGGGGGGGGATACAGGGACATGCTGTGGGGATACAGGGTTGTGGGTGAGCTGAGGGGTGGCGGGGACACAGTGTGGGGGGGTTGACAGGGACACGGGCTGATCCAGAGGGTTATGGGGGCAAACTGGGAGGATATGGGGACACACTGGGGGGGGGGTGACAGAGACACAGGCTGATCCAGAGGGTTATGGGGATAAACTGGGAGGATATGGGGACACACTGGGGGGGGGGTGACAGAGACACAGGCTGATCCAGAGGGTTATGGGGATAAACTGGGAGGATATGGGGACACACTGGGGGGGTGACAGAGACACGGACAGGCCCAGGGGGGTGACAACCCGCTGTGCACTGAAGCTGTTGCCCCACGTCCCCCCACACTGGTGCCCCACGTCCCCATGGTCACACGGTCCCCTGGGTCCTATGGGTACCCCCAGCGTCCGTTCTGTGGGGGTGGCCCAGTCCCCATCCCAGAGGGTCCCTCCTGTCCCCCCCCCTCTCCGGGTGACGGAACACCACGCACACTCACAGGCAGCTTATTTGTAACATGCATTTAAAATTTGTGGGTACAATCGCTCCCCACAACAGCGGCCGAGGGGACACAGCCCCCCCTGGCACTGTGGTTCTGCTGGTCCTGGGAGAGAGACAGGCACCGTCCTGGGGCTGCTGCCACCGTCTGTGCCCACCTCTCCGAACCCACCACGGGCTGTCCCGCCGCTTCCCCGCCTCGGCTCCGGCTTGTGGGTGCTGCCGGGGCGAAGCTGGGGGGCAAGAGAGGACCAGGGGTGTCGGTGCAGGCAGCATTGTGCGGGGGGGGACACCTGAAGGTGGGAAGGGACATCCCCGGCCCTGCGGGCTCCTACCTGTCGCACGGGAGGAGCAGGTCGTTCATCCCAATGTTGAAGATGAACGGTGGGGGGTCCTCCAGGTCCTCCAGCTCTGCAAAGGGTGACGAGACAGGGACGTGCCAGCCTTGGGGTGACATGGCGAGGCGGTGGAGCACTGCTTGGCACTCTGGGGACTCTCACCAGCCTCCCAGTCCTCCTGGCACGGGGGGCTCTGCCAGGCCGTGGGGATCTCTGGTTGCTTCATCCTGTTGCCGAGGGACATGTCCATCTCTGCGGGGACAGAGGGGACAGTTGCAGGGGGGGTACAGCTGGGAATGGCCACCAAGGTGGCAAGGGCGGGGGCCACGCTGTACCGTGGGGGAGGTCAGACAGGCGCTTGTCAGGACAGGAGGCGATGTGGCTCCGTAGATTGGCCTGGGGCACCCTGTGCCTGGCATTGAAGGGGCAGGTGGCCAGCATGCGGGCAACCTGCGGGTGGTTCTGGAGGGGTGGGGGGAGAGAGGTGAGAGGCAGAGGGTTGGTGGGGGGGGAAATGCCTCAGAGCTGGCTGAGGCCCAGCCCTCAGCAGGTCCCAGGTCCCCGTAGGCCCCAGCTGTGGCCCCCAGGAGGCCCCAGGTCCCCGTAGCCCCCAGCCCCGACCCCCAGCAGGGTCCAGGACCCCGCAGTCCCCAGCCCCGACCCCCAGCAGGCCCCAGGCCCCGCAGGCCTCAGCCTCAGCCCCCAGCAGGCCCCAGCCCCGGCCCCCAGCAGGCCCCAGCCCCGGCCCCGCTCACCCGCTGACACTTGACGATGTGGTAGGGCAGCCGAGAGGCCCGGACCTGGTGGCTCTTGTCGTAGGGACACTGGACGAGCGCCTCGGGGTCCATGGCGGGGCCCAGGCCCGGCCGCTCGACGTAACCACCAACCTCCCAACGGGCCCCGCGCGCGCCGCTGTCGCCACGGCAACGGGGCCCAGCTTCCGGCCCGGCCTGCGGGGCCGCCGCGCGCCGCTGTCGCCATGGCAACGCGGCCGGGAGAGCGGCCGCCGCGGGGCGCCCGGAGCACGGCCGGGTAGGCCCGGGCGGGGCTGTGTGGGCCCAGAAAATGTTCTATGGGCTGTGTTGGTGCTATATGAGCCTTAGACCATGCTATATGAGCCCTGGGTAGTGCTGTATGGGCCCAGACAATGATATATGGGCTATGGGCGGTGCTATATGAGCCTTAGACCATGCTATATGGGTCCCAGGTGGTGCTGTGTGGGCCCAGACAATGTTCTATGGGCCCTGGGTAGTGCTATATGAGCCTTAGACCATGCTATATGGGTCCCAGGTGGTGCTGTGTGGGCCCAGACAATGTCACATGGGCCTTGGGTGGTGCTATATGAGCCCGGATAATGTTTTATGGGTCCCAGGCAGTGTTACATGGGCCCTGGGTGGTGCTGTATGAGCCCAGATAATGTTCTATGGGCCATGGTGGTGCTATATGAGCCTTAGACCATGCTATATGGGTCCCAGGTGGTGCTGTGTGGGCCCAGACAATGTTCTATGGGCCCTGGGTGGTGCTATATGAGCCCAGATAATGTTCTATGGGCCCTGGGCGGTGCTATATGGGCCCTGGGCTGTGTTATATCGACACTGGGCAGCATTAGATGGGCCTGGACGGTGTTATATGGGCTCTGAGCAGTGTTATATGGGCCTAGGGAGTGGTATAGGGGCTCTGGTGGTGGTATATGGGCCTGGATGGTGTTATATGGACGCTGCGTGCTGTTATAGGGCCCTGCATTGTGTTATACGTCCTCACATGGTGTTATACAGGCCTGGTTGCTCTCCTATGGGTGCTGGGTGCCGTTGTAGGGCCCTGGGTGCCTTTGTAGGGCCATGGCTGGTGCCATATGGCCCTGGCCAGTGTTACATGGCTGTGGCCAGTGTCACGTGGTGATGGCCAGTGCTATACGGTCCTGGTCAGTATAGCATGGCTGGGACTGGTGCTCTGTGGCTGTAGCCAGCACTGCCTGGCTGTGACGGTGTCACCTGCTGTGACCTGGATGGTGTCACCGGTCCATGGCCAGCGTGGCGTGTGGTGTCGCACAGCCGTGGCGTCAGGCGGTGGTGGTGTCACACAACCGTGGTGTCACACAGCCATGGCGTCAGGCGGTGGTGGTGTCACACATCCATGGTGTCACACAGCCATAGTGTCACACAGCCATGGTGTCACACAGCCGTGGTGTCACACAGCCATGGCGTCAGGCGGTGGTGGTGTCACACAGCCATGGTGTCAGGCGCCGGCGGTGTCACAGGGTGGTGGCGGTGTCACGTGGTGGTGGCCCCAGCTCTGGGCCCAGCCCAGGAAGCTCAGGAAGGGGAAGTTGGGTTTTGGGGCCTTGGGGACGATCAGGGGACGTGGGGGGACACAGGGTGGGGGCCCCCAGCACGTCTCCGCCATGTCACTGCCCTCCGTCTACCAGAACAAGTTCGCCGAGAAGCTGACGATCCTCAACGACCGGGGCCGGGGCGTCCTCGTCCGCATCTACAACATCAAGAAGGTGGGTGCGGGGTGTGGGGGGGGTCTGGGTGCCTGGGTCCCCTTGGCAGGGGAAAGGTTGGGGTGCAGGACACCAGGGTACCCCACCCCATCTGATGGGGAAGAGCCTGGAACGAGGGTCGTGAAGAAACTGGGAGTGGTGGGATTGCTGGGGCAGGGGAGTCTGATGGGGGGGTCCGAGCCCAGGAGGGTGTTTGGGGGGGGTCTGACACTTGGGGGTTCCCTGCAGACATGCTCCGACCCCAAGACGCGGCCGCCCTTCCTCAACGACAAGGCCATGGAGCCCTCGGTCAAGTTCATCAACAAGAAGTTTCCTCACCTGGACGTGCGGAGCAGCACGGTGAGGGACCGGGGCGTCCCCTCTGTCCCCAACCCCCTGTCTCCCCCCCCCAGCCCTACCTGGGTGTCCCCTCTACCCCCCACCCCGTGTCACCCCATCCCCAGTGTCCTCACCATCCCCACCCCGTGTTGCCCCCAACCCCACGCCATCTCCCACGTGTCACCTCGGTCTGTGTCACCCCATTTTGTGTCACCACCACCTGGCTTCCCCTCCAACCCCCTCCCTTGGTCATCCTGCCACCCCCTGCCTCATGTCACCCCTCCCCAGGTGTTCCCCCTGTGTCACCCCACCCCGGGTTGTCCCCAATGTCCCTTTGCAGCAACACCTGGGCCCGGTGCACAAGGACAAGGGGGACATCGCCCGGGTGCTGGCACCCTTTTACCACTCCTTCCTGGACGTCCTGGAGTTCAGGGTGAGCCAGGGCACGTGACAGGGAGCAGAGGGGGATTTTGGGGAGCAGCGCCAGGATTTCAGACCTGGGTGGGGGCGGGGACAGCAGTGACAAAGCCCCTTGTCCCCTCCCTGCCAGGACCACGTCTACGAGCTGCTGAACACCATCGATGCCAGCCAGTGTTTCTTTGACATCGTGAGTGGGGTGCTGGGGGGATACTTTGGGGGTGCCACAGCCGTGCCCACGCGCTCACGGCTGTCCCCTCTCCCCAGCACGTCAACTACGACTTCACCAAGAGCTACCTGGACCTGGTTGTCACCTACGTGTCCCTCGTCCTGCTGCTGGCCCGCACCGAGGACCGCCGCCTGCTCATCGGCATGTACCACTGCGCCCACGAGATGAGCCACGGCACCAGGTGGGGGGCGTCCGGTGGCCCCACCAGGCCTGTCCCCACAGCCCCTGCCCACCGGGGCTGGCCCCGAGGACTGTCCCCAACCCCTGTGTCACCGTCCCCGCAGTGACCCCAGCTTCGCCCGCCTGGGACAGATGGTGCTGGAGTACGACCACCCCCTCAAGAAGCTGACGGAGGAGTTTGGGCCACACACCAAGGTGGGATGGGGCTCCCCCCCAAACTAGCAGGGCCACATCCTGCTCCAATCCATCCCACGGCCACCCTGTGATGTCCCGATGTCCCCCAGGCTGTCACCAGCGCCCTCCTGTCCCTCCATTTCCTCTTTGCCCGGAGGAACCAGGGGGCTGAGCAGTGGCGCAGTGACCAGCTCCTCAGCCTGCTCAGCACCGCCGGCACCATGCTCAGCCCCGCCAGCTCCGACACCGTGAGTGCCACCGCGCCGTGGGGACTGGGACGGGAGGCTGCGGGAGGGCTGAGGATGGTGACACGGTGACATTTGTGTCCCCAGATGGCCTGCGAGTACCTGTCCCTGGAGGTGATGGAGCGCTGGATCCTCAGTGAGTCCTTGCAGCGCCTGCAGGTCCCCAGCCCCACGTGGGCCACCTGGCTCCCGGTTTCGGGGTGTCCCCGTGCCCCTTGCGGGTCTGGCAGCGTGGGCAGCCCCTGCCTGCCTGACGGCTGTGCCTGCAGTGGGGTTCCTGGTGTGCCCGGGGGCGCTGGGTGCGTCCCCGCAGTGCCTGGAGCTGTGGCGGCTGGCGCTGCAGGGCTCGCTCTACATCACCCTCCTCCGCGACGAGGCCCTCCAGGTCCACAAGGTCACCGAGGAGCTGCTCAGCAGCCTCAAAGGGTAACGGTCCTGCCAGCGCCGGGGCCGCACAGGGTGCCAGGAGGGTGCTGTGGTGGGTGCCAGGGGCTGGGGGCTCTGCCAGCAGCTCTGCTGGGTGCCAGGAGACTTCACAGGGTGCCAGGGGGTTGTGCTGGGTGGCAGGGGGTTGTGCTGGGTTCCAGGGGGTTGTGCTGGGTGCCAGGGGCTGGGGGCTGTGCCGGGGACTCTGGGGGGTGCCGGGGGCTCTCCGGGTGCCCGGCGGGGGCTGTGCCCGCTGCTGCCCGCCCGTGACTCTCCTGCAGGTTCGGGAAGCGCGTGGCCGATCTCAAGGAGTGCAAGGAACAGGCCGTGACTCACAGGTTGGGGGGTCGGCGAGGGGACAGTGGTGCTGGGGAGGGGGCTGGGGGCTCTGAGGAGCTGCGAGGTCCCAGGACACCCCAAAGAATTGCAACATCCCGGGGGTCCCACGAGTCCCAGAGAGCGGGGGGTGTCCCAGGAGGGCTGGGGGGCCCCGATTGGGTCCATGCTGGCCCCGTGCCGTAGCCCCCACCTTTGCCACATGGTGCCTGTGGTGTCCCCACTGGGGAGAGGGGTAGTTGAGGGGGTCAGTTGGGTGGCGCTGGCCCTGACCCCCACCCTGCAGCGGCTCCCTGCACCGGGGCCGGCGGGTGTATCTGCGCGGGGCCGTGCGGGAGCTGGAGGCGCTGCTGGAGGATCAGCCCGGACTGCTGGGACCCAAGGTGAGCACGGGAGCAAGGGGGGGGCCAGGGGGTGTAGGGTTTGGGGTGCAGGGGGTGCGTGTGCAGGGTTTGGGGTTCAGAGGGGATGTGGGTGCAGGGTTTGGGGTACAGAAAGTGAGTGGGTGCAGGGTTTGGGGTGCAAAGGGAGTGTGGGTGCAGGGTTTGGGGTGCAGGGAGCTGGGTGCTGGGCTCTGCATGTGCCCGAGGGTGTGGAATGGGTGCGGGGGGGGGGGGGGGTGTGGTGCTGCGGGTGCCAGCGCCCGGGGCCGTGGGTGCCAACCCGGGGGCAGTGGCAGGTGCCCTCCAACCCCTGCTGCGCCCAGGCCCTCTTCGTCTTCATGGCACTCGCCTTCTGCCGGGACGAGCTCAGCTGGCTGGCGCGACACGCCGAGCACGTCACCAAAACCAAGACCCCCGAGGACTTCGCTGACAGGTCAGCATGGAGACGGGACCCTGTGCCCGCGGGGGGCACCCCCAATCCCGTGGGCATTGGGAGGGGGGTTTGGGGGGGGCACAACCAGCGCTTGGCTCTGACCGGGGGCTCCAGCCACGTCGCGGAGCTGCTGTTTCTGATGGAGCGGCTGCGGAGCCTGGTGCGGCGGCGGGTCGGGGTGCTGCAGCGCTACCACGTCCAGTACCTGGCTCGCTTCGACGCTCTGGTGCTCAGCGAAGTCATCCAGGTACTGCGGGGCTGGTCTGTGTCCCCCCGGGGGGGGTGTGTGTGTGTCCCTGTCCCCCTCTGCCCGATCCTGGCTGTCCCTTACCCTGACCCCATCGCCGGCCCCGCAGAACCTTTCCGTGTGCCCCGAGGAGGAGTCCATCATCCTGTCGTCCTTTGTCAGCTCCCTCTCGGCTCTCTCTGTCAAGGAAGGTACAGACTGTGTCCCCCCCACCCCGGTGTGTCCCCCGTGGTGTGTCCCCCCTCACGCATGTCCCTGGCACTTCCCAGGGACCGATGTCCCCCTGCCCCGGGAGCCTTGAAGCTCTCCTGGACCGTGCTGGGCACCCAGACATGGGCTTGGGGGGCAACGGGGAGATGGCAGCTCCTGGGGGTCCTGTGGGGTGGGCACTGGCACCCCCAGACTGGCACCCCCAGACTGACACCCACCAGACTGACACCCTCAGACTGGCACCCCCAGGACCAGCACCTCCAGATGAGCCCCCCCAGCCCCCTCCCCACAGCCACGTCTCCCCACGTTTCCGTTTCCCCGCAGCTGATGACAAGGAGCAGTTTGATTTCACTCCGCTCCGCCTGGACTGGTTCCGGCTGCAGGTGCTGTCCCTGTCCCTCTCCTCATCCCTCTCCTCATCCCTCTCCTCGTCCCTCTCCTTGTCCCTCTCCTTGTCCCTCTCCTTGTCCAATCCCTCTCTTCATCCCTCTCCTTGTCCCTCTCCTTGTCCCTGTCCCCATCCCAATCTCCATCCTTGTTCCCGTCCCTGTGCCAATCCCCTTCCTCTCTCCCCATCCCTGTCCCCATCCCCTTCCCTCTTTCCGTCCCCATCCCTGTCCTCGTCCTCATCCCTGTCCCCTTCCCTGCCGTGCCCTGAGCCAGCTGTCCCCCCAGGCCTACACCAGCGTGGCCAAGGCCTCGTTGCCACTGGCCTCCAACCCCGACGTGGGTCGTGTCATGAACCTCATCGTCTTCCACACCAAACTGCTCGACTCCCTGGAGGAGCTGCTGGCCGAGGCCTCCGACCTCTCTGACCTGTGGTGAGCGCAGCCGCCCGCTCTGACTCAGTTTCCCCCCAGTTCCCCCCTGGCCTGGGGCTCTTCGAGCCACGTCCTGCACCCCAACATGCAGCGAAAGGCGCCCGCGTGTGCTGAATGACGGGTGTGGGAGGGGATGGAGGTGGCCATGGGGACATGTCACCCATGGGAGAGGTTGGGCAAGTTTAGGTGACAAACATGGACGCGGGGACAGGGACAGCACCCGCGTGGCACAGGAGAAGCATGTCCAGAAAGACAAATCCCCTCTCCTGCCCTCCCTGCCCCCTTCTCCTGCCCCTACCTCTGCAGTTTCTACCCTCGCCCCGTGGAGAAGATGTTTGTGGCGACGATGGAGGAGCCCTCGATGCTGCGCTACAGCATCGCCTTCCCTCTGCTCTGCAGCCACTTCTCCCGCTGCGTCCACCCCATGTGCCCGGAGGAGGTGGGTCCTGCTGCCCTGGGGGGGCCACCCCTGTGGGACAACGGCAGCCCCAAGGCCTGGGGGCAGCTGGTGACACACCGCAGACGTGGCCGTGGCCCGTGTGCCATGTGCCGTGACGATGCTGTGGCTTTCCCCCCGCAGTATCCCCACCTGAAGGCCGTAGCGCTGGGGCTGTGCAACAAGTTCCTGGAGGAGATGGCCCGGCAGGCCAGTGCCTGCATCATGGACGCCTGCGCTGAGCAGCACAACCTCAGCGAGAAGGTGAGGGCCACGTCTTCAGGGCTTCTGAGGTCTCCGTGGCCTTTGGGGTCTCCTTGACTTTCAGGATCTCTGTGGCCTTTGGGGTCTTGAGGGCCTCTGAGGTCTCCATGACCTTGAGATCTCCATCACCTTCAGAATCTCAGTGGCCTTTGGGGTCCCTGGTCTCCAGGATCCCTGTAGTCTTTGGGGTCTCCATGGCCTTTATGCCTTCCAGGGTCTCCATGGCCTTTGGGGTCTCCATGGCCTTTGGGGTCTCTGTGGCCTCTTTGTCCCCTTGGACCTTTGTGGCCTCCACGTTCTCCAAAGCCTTGGGAGAGCAAAGGCCATGGAGGGGAAGACCTGGCACCTTGGGGACGGTGGCCTCTGGTCCTGGAGGCCCCATTTGGGCTGTCCTGGGTGCCGTGGTCCATGGTAACCCGCTGCCCATGGCCGGCAGCTGCTGCCCAAGCACTGTGCCTCCACCGTCAGTAAAGCCCGCAACAAGAAGACCCTGAAGCAGCCGGCCAAGAAGGGGGAGCCCCAGCGGGACAAGCCAGGGGCGGAGAGCCAGAGGAAGGACCGGACCCTGACCACCAAGTGAGACCTCCCTGGGGCTAGTGAGGGTGGGCAGGGGGCTGGTGGGGAGCGGTAGCCACCTGACATCAGGTGTGGCCATGGAGTGACGTTGGGGGCATGGCGTGACCGTAGGGTTGTTGTGTCCCCCCTGCCACAACCCCAGCATGGACAAGCTGCACCTGACGCTGGCCGAGTTGTCCCTGAGCCTCAACCATGTGCCCAACTTCACCGTCTTCGAGCACACGGTGACACCGGCCGAGTACCTCAGCAGCCACCTGGAGACACGCTTCACCAAGTAGGGACCCCGCTGGGGATGCGGGACGCGGCAAGGGTGGGCTGGAGGTGCTGCCAGGGAGGGGACACTCGCCCACGGCTCTCCCGACAGCCCCCTCCTGTCCCCACAGAGCCATCGTGGCCATGGCGGGCTACAGCCAGGCCACGCAGGAGGTGGCCCGGCCCTCGGAGGTGCTGGTGGGGCTGAGCGCCTACATGACCTTCATCCAGTCGCTGGGGAAATTTGTGGGCTTGGACACGGGGCGCATCATCCGCAGCGTCCTCCTGCAGCAGACGCAGCCCCGCGACGCCGCCGGCGAGCAGACGCTCACCACCATCTACACCAACTGGTGAGGCCGCCCCTCGATGAGTGGGTTCAGTTTTGGGCCCCTCACCCCAAAAAGGCCATTGAATGACTCGAGCGTGTCCAGAGAAGGGCAACGGAGCTGGTGCAGGGTCTGGAGCACAGGTCTGATGGGGAGCGGCTGAGGGAACTGGGGGGGTTTAGTGTGGAGAAGAGGAGGCTGAGGGGAGACCTCCTGGCCCTCTGCAACTCCCTGAAAGGAGGGTGCAGAGAGGGGGGAGGAGTCTCTTGAGCCAAGGAGCCAGCGGCAGGCCAAGAGGGAATGGCCTCAAGCTGCGCCAGGGCAGGGTCAGACTGGCTCTTCGGAAGGATTTCTTTGCAGAAGGGGCTGTTGGGCGTTGGAATGGGCTGCCCAGGGCAGGGGGGGAGTCCCCATCCCTGGAGGGGTTGAAGAGTCGGGTTGAGCCAGCGCTGAGGGATCTGGTGGAGTTGGGAACGGTCAGGGGGAGGTTCATGGTGGGGCTGGAGGAGCTTCAAGGGCTTTTCCAACCCAGATGATTCTGGGATTCTGTGGGACCAGCACCCTCCTTCCCTCATGGGAGGGGGGTCGCGGTGCCGTGGGTCGCGGTGCTGGGTGGTGGCAGCGGTTTGGTGTCCGCAGGTACCTGGAGGCCCTCCTGCGCCAGGCCAGCACCGGGGCCATCGTCCTGGCCCCTGCCCTGCAGGCTTTCACCACAGTGCCCCGAGAGGGTGAACCCCCCTTCAGCGCCGCCGAGTTCTCTGATATTTTGGGTGAGGGGTGCTGGGGGGGTGAGGGGGGCAGAGTGGAGATCATCACCCCCCGCCCCACCCTGCTGAAGTCCCCATCCTTGTCCCCCTCCCTGCAGAGATGCGGGCGCTGGCCGAGCTCCTCGGGCCCTACGGTATGAAGTTCCTGAGTGACAACCTCATGTGGCACGTGGGCTCCCAGGTCACGGAGCTGAAGGTAGGGCTGGAGGCTGGGACCGGGATCAGGGGACTGGGACCAGGGTCAGGGGACTGGGACCAAGGTTGGGGGACCAGGACCAGGATCAGGGGACCAGGACCGGAGGACTGGGACCAGGATCAGGGCACTGGGACCAGAACTGGGGGACTGGGATGAGGGTTGGGGGACTGGAACAAGGATCAGGGGACTGGGACCAGAATTGGGGAACTGGCACCAGGATCCGGGGACTGGGACTGGGGTCAGGGGACTGGGACCAGGATCAGGGGACTGATACAAGGATCAGGGGACTGGGACCAGAGTTGGGGAACTGAGACCAGGATCTGGGGACTGGGACCAGCTTCAGGAGCCCGGTGTGACAGGGCAGGCCCAGCCACCCCTGGGGAGCACCCCAGCCCCCTGCCTGTCTCTTGGGCTTGCCGGCCCCCCCGTCCCTCCCTGGCCGGCTGGGGGCTTGCCGTGTCCCCGCTGCCCCGAGCCCCACTTCCCCCCCAGAAACTGGTCACCGAGAACATGGACACGCTGGTCCAGCTGCGCTCCAGCTCCTGCAAACCCGAGCAGATGGCGGCTCTGCTGCCCCGGCTGACCTGTGAGTCTGGGGGTGGGGGGCACCGGAGGGGCGGGGGTGGGGGGCAGCCTGGGGCTGGCACCCACACGTGTGCGTATCCCCAAACCCACGTGTGTGCACACACACGTGTCCCTGCTGACCCCTCGCCTCCCGCAGCGGCCGAAAACGTCCTGAAGCGCATGACCATCATCGGGGAGATCCTGAGCTTCCGCGCCATGGCCCAGCAGGGCCTGCGGGAGGTGGGTGCCCCCCACCCCATGGTTCCTCCACCCCATGGGACCCCCCCACCCACAGGCCCCACATCGTGGGGGGCGGTGGGGGTGGTTCAGCAGGAGTCCCCCGAGCATCCACCTTCTCTCTGCAGGTCTTCTCCCACCACTGCCCCTTCCTGATGGGCCCCATCGAGTGTCTGACGGATGTTGTCACCCCCGACACCGACATCCAGGTGGGCACGGAGGGGGCTGGGGACAGGGTGGCCCCTCCGGTGTTTGGGAAAAGTGTCCCCAAGCCAGGCTGGTCGCTGCTGCCCTGCAACCACCGTGTTGTGGGGCACCACTTGTACCAGCACCAGCGTGGCCAGCAGGGACAGGGAAGGGATCTGACCCCTGTGCTCGGCACTGGTGAGGCCGCCCCTCGATGAGTGGGTTCAGTTTTGGGCCCCTCACCCCAAAAAGGCCCTTGAATGAGTCGAGCGTGTCCAGAGAAGGGCAACGGAGCTGGTGCAGGGTCTGGAGCACAGGTCTGATGGGGAGCGGCTGAGGGAACTGGGGGGGTTTAGTGTGGAGAAGAGGAGGCTGAGGGGAGACCTCCTGGCCCTCTGCAACTCCCTGAAAGGAGGGTGCAGAGAGGGGGGAGGAGTCTCTTGAGCCAAGGACCCAGCGACAGGCCAAGAGGGAATGGCCTCAAGCTGCGCCAGGGCAGGGTCAGACTGGCTCTTCGGAAGGATTTCTTTGCAGAAGGGGCTGTTGGGCGTTGGAATGGGCTGCCCAGGGCAGGGGGGGAGTCCCCATCCCTGGAGGGGTTGAAGAGTCGGGTTGAGCCAGCGCTGAGGGATCTGGTGGAGTTGGGAACGGTCAGGGGGAGGTTCATGGTGGGGCTGGAGGAGCTTCAAGGACTCTCCCAACCCAGATGATTCTGGGATACACAGTGCTACAGGGCACTGCCTGGCATCACGTGGCACCGTGTGGCATCACATGGTCCCCCCGTGTCCCCAGCCCTGAGTCTGTGTGTCCCCATCCCCTCTGTCCTCCCCCAGGTCACCCTGAGCATCTTCGAGCTGGCCTCGGCCGCGGGGATCCCCTGCGAGGTCGACCCGGCGCTGGTGAACGTCCTGGCTGGCAACAAGACGGGTACCACGGGGCTCTGCCGGGGTCGCGGGGGGCTGTCCCTGAGATCCATGACCCTGCTCACCTTCCCCCACCCCGTGCCACCTCCCCGGGACACCCCGGGGTCCCCTCTTGGACCCCCATCCAGTGTCACCTCCCTCCTGGCAGATGGCTCGTCCCCGGAGGAGGACTACAAGGTGGCCTGTCTGCTCCTGGTCTTCGTGGCCGTGTCCCTGCCACTGCTGGCCTCCGACCCGGCCTCCATCTACAACACCGAGGTGGACGGTGAGGCCTGGCCCTGACCCTGACAGCTTTGTCCCCACGCCTGGCTGTGTCCCCATGACCCCGTCCTGGTGTCACAGCTTGTGTGTGTCCCCATGGCCACGGCCGAGGGTTGGTGGGGACAGCGGGACCCCAGAACTGCAGCCAAGGGAGGTGGGCGCAGTGTGGTGTCCCCAACCCCACTGTGTCCCCAACCTTCCTGTGTCCCCAACCTTCCTGTGTCCACAACCCTGTTGTGTCCCCAACCCCACTGTGTCCCCAACCTTCCTGTGTCCCCAACCCCACTGTGTCCCCAACTCTCCTGTGTCCCCAGCCCCACTTTGTCCCCAACCCCACTGTGTCCCCAACCTTTCTGTGTCCCCAACCCCGCTGTGTCCCCAACCCCACTCTGTCCCCAACCTTCCTGTGTCCCCAACCCCACTGTGTCCTCAACCTTCCTGTGTCCCCAACCCCGCTGTGTCCCCAGGCTACAACAACAACATCCACTGTCTGGCCAAGGCCATCATCCACGTGTCAGCCGCCCTCTTCACCCTCCACAACAAGAACATCGAGACCCACCTCAAGGAGTTCCTGCTGGTGAGAGCGGCTGGGGGCCACGGCCAGGCCTGGCTGGGTGGTGGTGGGCACCCTCCTGGGGGGTGGGCACCCTCCTGGGGGTGGGCACCCTCGGGTGTCCCCAGCGCTGATGTGGCTCCGTCCCTCAGCTGGCCTCCGTCAGCCTCCTGCAGCTGGGCCAGGAGACGGACAAACTGCGCGCTAGGAACCGCGACTCCATTGTCCTGCTCATGCAGCTGGTGAGTGACGGGGTGGGCGGGGTCCTGGGGGGGTCCTGGGGGGGGTCCTGGGGTGCTCCTGGGTGCCCACATCCCAGCTCTGTCTCTGTCCAAGCTGCTCCAGCCCCCAGCCCATGGCCGGCTCAGCTCAGCTCCGGTTGGGCCGTGACGAGGCGGGGGAATGGGTGTGGGGGGGTCAGATCCAGCTCTGACACCCCCCAGGAGGGGCTGTGCTGTGCCGGTGGGGGGGCCACGCACCCCCCCCATCCCAGGATTGATATTCAGGGAACGCTTTTCCTCCCTTTGAAGCAATTTAAATGCAAATCTTTCAATCTGGAGCTGGGGCAGGGGGAACCAGCCAGGGAGGGAGCACCCAGCGCTGCCCCCCCCCCTTCTCTAACAAGCGGGGAAACTGAGGCAGGTGGGGGGGGCGCTGCTGATGCCGCGCGTGTCCCCCCCCTCTCTCAGATCGTGGCGGAATCGTCCTTCCTGACCGTGGACATGCTGGAGACCTGCTTCCCCTACGTCCTGCTCCGCAACGCCTACCGCGAGGTGTGCCGGGAAAATCTGCTCAGCAGGGTCCCCCCGCACTGAGCCCGGCCCCCGCCGCCCCCCCTCCCCTCAAACCCCTCCAACCGCCCCGCGACGGGACCCCTGAGACCTCCCTCGGCCTCTGGATGCCACCGCGGGGTCCCCAACTGTCCCCATCCTGCCCCCCACCCATCGTCACCTCCACTAAACCGCTTTTCCCCTCAACGTCTGCGTCTGACCCGTGGCTGGGGGGGACCTGGGGAATATTGGGGTGCTGGCTCTGCCCCAGAACCCCAAAGTGGGGGTCTTGAGCCCCTATGGGAGGGTCTGGGGGTGCCGGGGGCCTTGGGGGGGCTGTGACACGAGGGGGCTGGAGCTGCGAGCAGGATTTACCAGCTTGAATTAAAGCTGGGGGGGACCTGGGGGATATTGGGGTGTCAGCTCTGCCCCAGCACCCCAAAGTGGGGGCTGAGCCCTGTGTCTCCGGCAGAAATAACCCCCTGTGGGTTCCCTGGGGGTGCTTGGGGGGGTCTGGGGGTGCTGGGGGCCTTGGGGGGGGCTGAGACACGAGGGGGCTGGAGCTGCGAGCAGGATTTACCAGCTTGAATTAAAGCTGCTGCTCCGCGTGGCAACGATCCTGGCCGGCCTCGTGCCTCAGTTTCCCTTCACCCACCTGCCCGGGGACGGTTCAAGTCACGTTTCCTCCCCGTTCCCCCCCCCCCCCCCCCCCATCTCAGGGTGTTTATTTTTCTCCCGTGCAGCATCTTGGGGGAAAATTAATGGGGCGAGGGAAGGAGGCGGCTGGGCGGCCGTTGCCATTCCGCTCACGGCCGGCTGCTCCGGGATGAGTCACTGGCCGTGCCGGGAGGGGGGACGGTGGCCACCGTGGCTACAAACCCCCTCAGTAGCGTCCCCTCAGCTGGCCCCGGTGGTACCGGGACCCGGGGGGAGGCCGAACGTGCGGCCTCGGCTGCCAACCCGAACCGCAGCGATCGCGTGGCCGAGCCGGAGCGTGCGGCCGCCTCGTCCGACGCTAATTGCTTTATTAATTCATCCGGAGGGGGGTAAAAACAAAAATCACTCTGGAGCGAGCTGGACTCCCCCGCTGCCCCCCCTCCGGTTGCGCTCCCGGGGGGCTGAACTCCCCCGAATTAACGCCCAGAACCTGCTGATTATTCCAGATTGCTGCAAAAATCTATTTTCGCGCTCATCAATCACGATATTAAGTGGTAACGAGCTGCCGAGGCTCCCCGCGGCAGCGCGCCTTTGTCTCGCGCGCATCCCTGCCCACGCTCGCCGCCCCCCGCGCCCCCCGCTTCGGGCTGCTCCCCCACAGTGGGGTCCCCAATTTATTCAAGTCCCAACTCAGATCCTCCCCCCTCAAAAAAAAAAAAAAAAAAAAAGTTTGGGGACCTCAAAATGTCCCCAGTGGGGTATGGGAGACCCCCACGTCAGGTGCTGGGGCTGGCAGCCCACCCTGCTGACCCCAGCATGAGGGTGGGGGGCCCATGGGTGCCCCCTGCACCCACAGAGCACCCCACAAAAGCGGGGAACCCCCATGGGAGTGTCCCCAGCCCCCTCTTTTGGAGACTAACCGGGTGCCTCCCCAGGTAGCACCCATGGGTGCTAGCCAGCAAAGGCCGGGAGGTGCCGTGGCCTTGCCAGGCAGGGACCTGGCTGAGCCACTGGGGACAATGGGACAAGGTGGGGGGCTCGGGGATGGTGCCCAGAGGTGTGTGGGGGGGCCCCACCTGGCCCCCCGGTGCCGCGGCGGTGGGTGCTGCGCACACCTACGGCGTTACATAAGGGCTTATTAATATTCCCCGGGGGCTGCGGCTCGGCACATGCCGAGGGAGGCAGCGCGGGTGCTGCTGTGCCCCCCCCGGCTTGCCGGGACCCACCTGAGGCTCTGGCACCCCAATATTCTCCCCCCCCCCCCCAATAGGTGCCTGTAGCCCCCCTGGGGCCCTCAGCACCGGTCATTGCACCCTGAGGTTTCCAGTGGGACACGGACGGGATGGGGGGGGCACAGGGTGGGGGGGCAAACTGTGTGTGGGGCAGGGGGTGTGGGGGCCGTGGGGCAGGGATGGGGTGGCTACAGGTCCACGGGACGGGGTCCCCTCGAGCTCAGGCTGCTTCCAAACCCCCCCCTGCACCCCTCCAACCCGGGGGGGCAATGGCCTAATAGGTGAGAGGCCCAGCAGCCCCCCCCTGGGTTTGGGTAGGTCCTACAATAAGTCGGGGGCTGCCACTGCCCCGCGGCTGGTAGGAGGGGACGGTCACCGGCCGCGGTGACGTGTGTGACGAACGGGACAGGTCTCAGCAGGGCGCGGGGCTGGCGGGGGGGGGGCTGGGGGAGGTGGGGGTCACGGTGCCCCCTGCCCCAACTCGCTGCTCGGGGCAGAGCCCTTTGGCTACCTCGGGGGGGGTCGTACCTGGCCCCTTCCTGGGCTGCCAAACCCAGTGACACCCCCCGTAACCCCGTGGGGGTCCTGGGGCACCTGCCCCCCCATAGGGACCCTGGGGACCCCCCGTAGGGGTGCTGGGGTACAACCCCTATAGCTCCATAAGGGTCCTGGGGACCCCCCCCATGGGGTGCTGGGGTACAACCCCTACACCCCAATAGGGACCCTGGGGACCCCCCCATCAGGGTCCTGGGGCACCTGACACCCCCCGTAGGGACCCTGGGGGCCCCCTTTAGCTCCATAGGGGTCCTGGGGACCCCCCGTAGGGGTGCTGGGGTACAACCCCTATAGCCCCTGGGGACGCCCCACGGGGGTCCTGGGGCACCTGCTCCCCCCCCCCCAGCCCCATGACGGGTCCCGGGGCTCCCCCGCCCCCCCACATCGCCCCGTGGGGGTCCCGTGGCTCTCCCCCCCCCTCCCCTTCCCGGGCCGGTGCTGAGCGGGGCGGCGGGGCTGGGCGGCCCCGGTTGCCGTCCCCCGCCCCCGGCTCCCCCCGCCCCTCCCCGCCCCTCCCGCCGGTGCCGGCTCGGGGAAAGTTGCGGCGAGCCCCGGTCGGCGGCGGCAGAGCGGAGCGGGGTAGCGGCGGTGGAGAACCGGGGCGGGCGGGGGGGGGAGGAAACCGGGACACGGCAGCACCGGAGCACGGCGGTACCGGCGCTCCCGGCCGAGCATCCCCGGGTAGGAGCGCGCAGCATCCCCGGTCCTACCCCCCCCCACCTCCCCGCGCCCCGCCGGTGCTCCCCATCCCGGTACCCCCCCCCCCGGTGCCCGGGATGCCATCTTAGCTCCGCCGCCCGGGCCGGTGCTGCCTGCGCAGCCGCCGGGTACCGGGCGGCGGAGGGGAAGGGAGGGAAGCGGGGAGGGGGGGGGGTGGGTTTGGGAGGGGGGGGGGGGAGGCCGCTGCCGGGGCTTGCGGGGCGCTACCGGCGGCTGCTCGGCCCGCCGGGCCCCGGGACCGGTGGCGGGGGGCTGAGGGCGCGTCCCCGCCGCCGCAGGGGCCATGGAGCCGCCGCGGAGCCTCCCGGGGCTGGAGCCCGAGCGCGACGCGCTGGACCCGGCCGGCGGGTGCCCGTCCCCGCTGGAGACCAAGTGCCCCCCCCGGCAAGAAGATCTGGGTCAAGCTCCGGGCGCTGTGAGTGACCCCCCCCGGCCCCCAAAAGCAGAACAACCCCCCCCCCCAAAGCGGGACCGCCCCCCTCCCCAACCGGGACCCCCACCTCCCCCAGACCGGGACCCCCAACGGGACTTCCCCCACCCCCCCACCCCCCCCCCCCCCCCCCCAAACAGGGACCTGCAAACCGGGACACCCCCCCCCCAAAAATCGGGACCCCCAAACCGGGACCTCCCCCCCCAAAAACCGGGACCTCCAAAACGGGACCCCCCAACCGGGACCTCCCCCTCAAAAACCGGGACCCCCAAACCGGGACCCCCCCCAGATCGGGACCCCCAAATCGGGACTTCCCCCCCCCAAACAGGGACCTCCAAACCGGGACCCCCCCCCCAAAACCGGGACCCCCAAACCGGGACTTCCCCCCCCCCCCCCAAACAGGGACCTGGAAACTGGGACCCCCCCTCCCCAAAAATCGGGACCCCCAAACCGGGACTTCCCCCTTCCCCAAACAGGGACCCCCAAACCGGGACCCCCCCCAGATCGGGACCCCCAAACTGGGACTTCCCCCCCCAAACAGGGACCTCCAACCGGGACCCCCCCCCCCAAAAATCGGGACCCCCAAACCGGGACTTCCCCCCTCCCCAAACAGGGACCTCCCCCTCAAAAACCGGGACCCCCAAACCGGGACCTCCCCCCCCCAAAAACCGGGACCTCCAAAACGGGACCCCCCAACCGGGACCTCCCCCTCAAAAACCGGGACCCCCAAACCGGGACTTCCCCCCCCAGACCGGGACCCCCAAACCGGGACTTCCCCCCCCAAAACCGGGACCCCCAAACCGGGACCACCCCCCAAAGCGGGACCCTCAAAGCAGGACCTGCCCCCCCCCCCCCCCCCAAAGCAGGACCCCCAAAGTGGGACCCTCCTGCCCTCCCAAACCGGGACCCCCAAAGCGGGACCTTCCCCCCCCCCCCCCCCCAAGTCGGGACCCCCCAAAGCAGAACCTGCCCCCCCCAATCAGGATCCCCAAAGCGGGACCCCCAAACTGGCACCTCCCCTCCCAAAGTGGGACCTCCCCCCCCCCCAACTAAGACCCTCAACCGGGACCCCCAAATCAGCACCCCCGAGCCCACCAAACCCCCTGACACCCCCCCCCCCCTTCTAAGCCCCCCCCCGGTGTTCCCCACCCTGTGTCGTTCCCCCCCCCGCTCCAGGCAGGACCCCTTGGGATCTTCATCTGCTCCCAGGGTCCCCCAGAGCCCTCGGCCCCCCCGGGACCCCCCAGGCACCCCCCCATCCCACCCATGTTCTCCCCCCCCCATCACCCTCTGCACCCCTCCTGCACCCCCTTTGGGTGGGGGCACCCATAAGCCCCAGTGGGGCTGATGGGGCAGCTCTGGGGGTGCTGGGTGGGGGCCCCCCCTCCTCGCTCTGGCTGGCACTGGGGGGTGCCCCCAACTCTTGGGGGGGGGGGGACGGGGACAGAGCGGGTGCAGCCCCGGGGAGGGGTGTCACCCTCTGACACCCCCAGGGTGCCACCCCACTCCCAGGGGTGCGAGGGGGTGTGTTGGGGGGGGGGGGGCTTTTGGTGGCCCCAGGGGTGCCACCCCCTCACCTGCGTGCTCACGCGTGGGCTCGCACGTGCGCTCGCACGAGTCCTCGTGCGACGCGCGTGGGCGTGCAAGGGGCACACGTGCACGGGGCCCACCCGCACGTGGCGGCCGGCGAAGGGCACGCTCGTGCAGGGGTGCACGTGGGTGGGTGGGTGGGGGGGGACACACACGCACGCACACGGGGACGAGGACGGGAGCCACACGCTCGTGTTGCACGCTCACCGGCCCCCAGCGTGTTTCACACGAGGCCGGGACGTGACACGTCGGTGCCCGAGCTCTTGGGGTGCGCGTGTGCGAGGGCCGAGCGTGCAAGCGGCTGCGCCGCACGGTGCTGGGGGTGCGCACACGCGTGTGCGTGCACACGTGTGAGCGTGCAGGGAGCGCGTGTGCACACACGTGCACCGTGCGAGCGCGTGGGCTGCGCTGCGCTCCCGCTCCCCCCCCCCCCTCCACGCCCCCACCTGCCTCCCCCCTCCCCGAAATCGCTGGTGGCCGCCCCCGCAGCAGGGGGGGGTGGGGGGGTCCTTGACTGCGTGACTGTGCCCCCCCCCCCCCCCGCCAGCACCCAGGGGACCCCAACTTGGGGTGGGGGGGGGGTGTGAGAGCAGTGACATGTCCCTGGGGTGTGGGACCCCCCCCCCCAGCCCCCCCAAGTGTTGGGGAGCGATGGCAGGTCCCCGGGGGGGTCACCAGGATGAGGGGAAGGAGCTGGAGGAGCAACAGCACCCATGGGTGCACACAGGGTGTCCTGGGGGGGGGTGTCCCCAGTGCTGGCTGCACCCCAAGGCCGTCCCTGGGCGCAGGGTGGCCTTTGGGGACACTGGTGCCACCCGAGGCGAAGCGGGGGGGGGCTGTGGGGTGCCAGCAGCGCCCCACGGGAGGCCCTGGGACACAGCGGGGGGGGGGGGCGCCGTGGGTGGTGACAGGCAGCCCCTGGGGACCGTGGGCGCGGGTGGCACCCGCCTGGCAGCGTGACGCAGCCGTCCCTTGTCCCCAGGCTCCAGCTGGGGGGTCCCAGCACCCGCCGTGATGGGAGAGTGACACAGGGGACCCCCAAGGGATGAGGGGGGGGGTGTCCCCCAGGGGTGGGTGTCCCCAGGGAAGGGGGGGGTCAGCGGGTGCGGGGAAGGTGACAGCCACCTTCCCCAAGGTCACGTTCGCCCGCAGCCCCGGCGGGAGCTTCGCGCTGGCGTCGAACGTGACGTCTGGTCCCCCCCCCCCCCCGGCCCCCCGCGGGCGCTCGCTGCAGTTTGTCACCGTCACCTCGGCCGGGGGGACGCGGGGGGCCCCCAGCTCGTGGAGCCGGGGTGAGGCGCGGGCGTGTGCCGGGACACGCGTGTGCGGGCATGTGCGTATGTGTGTGAGCGCCCTGGCACGTGCTTGTGAACAGCCACGTGTGGGAGCTTGCACACACACGCCTGCAGACACACACACATGTAGACGTGCACACACGCGTGTGGGAGCTTACACACATGCGCACACGCCTGCAGACACGCACAGACACACATGGGAGCTTGCACATGCACACACACGCGTGTAGATGTGCCTATACATGCATGCAGACATGCACACACACGTGTGGGAGCTTTCACATGTGCACACACATATGTAGATGTACACACACACGTGTGGGAGCTTTCACATGTGCACACACGCCTGCAGACATGCACACACACACGTGGGAGCTTGCACATGCACACACACATGTGTAGATGTACACACACATGTGTGGGAGCTTGCACACACACACACCTGCAGACACGCACAGACACGTGTGGGAGCTTGCACATGCACACACACATGTAGACATGCATACACATGTGGGAGCTTGCACACGTGCACACACGCCTGCAGACATGCACAGATGCACGTGGGAGCTTGCACACGCACACACACGCATGTAGATGTGCACATATATGCGTGCAGACATGCACAGACACACGTGGGAGCTTGCACATGCACACATGTGTATGTGCACATACATGTGTGCAGACACACACACGCCTCCACACATGCACACGCACATGTGGGAGCTTGCACACACACACACGCATGTAGATGTGCACACACATGTGCAGACACACACTAGGGAGCTTGCACACGCATGCACACACGTGTAGACATGCACACACGCCTGCAGATGCACACACACGCGTGCAGACACACACGTGTGCACGCGCACACACATGTGCAGACACGCACACACGTGTGTAACAGCCCCCCTGGGCCTCCACCGCCCGCCCAAGTGCACACGCGTTGTGCGCAGCGTGTGGCCAGGCCGGGACGGCGCTAACGAGGCCTGGGAGGTCGTTAGGGGCTGAGCGGGGCCGGGGGGGAGCGCGGGGGGGACACCGCAGGGGGACACCGCAGGGGGACACTGCAGTGGGACACCGTGGGGGGACACCGCGGGGGACCTGGGGACACTTTCGGGGCGCGAGTCCCCCAGCGTGGGGCGGCGGCCGCTAATTAAACCAAATTGCAATTATCAGGGGGAGGAAGATCCTGCTGCCCCCCCCCCCCAGCCCTCCCCAGCCCGCCAGCACCCCGGTGTCACCCGGCCATGGGGACACGGTGGCCGGTCCCCTCGTGTGTCCCACGGCCCCGCTGGCCCCACGCTCCCAGCGCGGGTGTCGGTCCCTCCCGGGGTCACGGTGCCGTGTCCCCTCCTGGGGACTGTCCCCAGGGTTGGGGACAAGCACCAGCACCTCCGGGGTCACCGCCGGTCACGGCCTTCCCCTGGGGTTTGGTGGCTGTCCCCAACGCCGGGGGACGGGGACACGGTGTCCCCTCTAGTGACCTGCGGGTCCCCAAGTCCCCAGCGTGGGGGGACCCCGTGGCCCCAGTGTCCCCCCCAGGCCCCCCGCTTGCGCTGTGCCTCGGTTTCCCCAAGGGACAGAGTTGGTGGGAACAGGCCAGGCCATGTGCCACCCCCATGGTGGGGACACGGGGTGACAGTGCTGGGGACAGGGGTCGGCTCGGGCTGGCCTCTGCCCTGGGGCCACCTGTCCCTGTCCCATGGGACTGTCACTGTGTGTGTGTGTGTGTCCCACCGCCGCCTGTCAGCGTCACCCTGAGGTGCCACCCATGCCCCAGGCTGGGCTGGCAGCAGGGACAGGTGCCACCGGCTGGGGGGACCCAGTGGGTGCTGATGGCAGCAGTGGGTGCCAGTGGGGACCAGTTGGATGCTGGTGGCAGCAATGGGGACCAGTGGGGACTCAGTGGGTGCGGGTGGCAGGGATGGGGACCAGTGTGTGCTGATGGGGACCTGTTGGGTGCTGGTGGCAGCGATGGGGACCAGTGGGTGCCAGTGGGGACCCAGTGGGTGCTGGTGGCAGGGATGGGGACCAGTGGGTGCCGATGGGGACCTGTTGGGTGCTGGTGGCAGCGATGGGGACCAGTGGGTGCCAGTGGGGACCTGTTGGGTGCTGGTGGCAGCGATGGGGACCAGTAGGGACCCAGTGGGTGCTGGTGGCAGGGATGGGGACCAGTGGGTGCCAGTGGGGACCCAGTGGGTGCTGGTGGCAGGGATGGGGACCAGTGGGTGCCGATGGGGACCTGTTGGGTGCTGGTGGCAGCGATGGGGACCAGTGGGTGCCAGTGGGGACCTGTTGGGTGCTGGTGCAGCGATGGGGACCAGTAGGGACCCAGTGGGTGCTGGTGGCAGGGATGGGGACCAGTGGGTGCCAGTGGGGACCCAGTGGGTGCTGGTGGCAGGGATGGGGACCAGTGGGTGCCGATGGGGACCTGTTGGGTGCTGGTGGCAGCGATGGGGACCAGTGGGTGCCAGTGGGACCCAGTGGGTGCTGGTGGCCGTGCCAGCGAGGCCTCTGGGAGGGACCAGGGTGCCCAGAGGGCTGACCCAGCCCAGGACAGGGACCAGTGTCCCACCGAGAGGGGGGCTGGCACCTCCCCTGTGTCCCCCCCCCCGTGTCCCCCCCTCCGTGTCCCCCCGTCCCCCATCCCGGGGGGGCCGCGCCAGCCGGGTTGCGAGCGAGGCGGCTGCAGCGGGAGACACGGCAGCGGGGGCGGCGCTTCCCCGGGCGGCAGCAGATGGGGTTCCCCCCCCCCCCCCCCCAACCATCGCCCCCCCCCCCCCCCGACGCCTCCGCACCCCCCCGCCCCGGACAGACACACGGACACACAGACAGATGGCCGGGGGCCGCCGGCTGCGGGCACACGCGTGTTCAGGCGTGTGTCAGACGGGGAAGGGCTTGCCCGGGGGGGCTGGTTGGGGGTGGGGGGGGAGAGCGTAGCTCCCTGCACACGTGTGTGTGTGTCGGGGGGGTGTGTGTGTGTGGAAAGGGGTGCACGTGTGTGCACACGTGTGTGTGTGTGCTGGGGGGGTGTTCGCGGGGGGTGCGTGTGGTGTGTGTGTAGCTGCAGCGAGTGTGTGTGCACATGTGTGTGTGCAGGGTTGGACAAGCGCGTGTCTGTGTGTGCACACGTGTGTGTGTGTGTGTGTGTGTGTGTGTTCACTCCCGTTTGCACACACCTTGCACGTCTCTTCAGGCAGACACACACATGTGCACACATGTTGTGGGTGCTGGGTGCAGGATGTGCTCTGGGTGCTGAGTACTGGGTGCAGGATGTGCTCTGGGTGCAGGGTGATCTCTGGATGCTGTGCAGGGTGCTGGGCACTGGGTGCAGGATGAGCTCTGGGTGCAGGGTGCTGGGTGCAGGATGTGCTCTGGGTGCAGGACGATCTCTGGATGCTGTGCAGGGTGCTGGGTACCGGGTGCAGGATGAGCTCTGGGTGCAGGATGAGCTCTGGGTGCTTTGGGGGCATCTTTGGGTGCTGGGTACCGGGTGCAGGATGAACTCTGGGTGCAGGATGAGCTCTGGGTGCTTTGGGGGCAGCTCTGGGTGCTGGGTACCGGGTGCAGGATGAGCTCTGGTTGCAGGATGAGCTCTGGGTGCTTTGGGGGCATCTCTGGGTGCTGGGTGCTGGGTGCAGGATGAGCTCTGGGTGCAGGATGAGCTCTGGGTGCTTTGGGGGCAGCTCTGGGTGCTGGGTACCAGGTGCAGGATGAGCTCTGGGTGCAGGATGAGCTCTGGGTGCTTTGGGGGCAGCTCTGGGTGCTGGGTGCTGGGTGCAGGATGAGCTCTGGGTGCAGGATGAGCTCTGGGTGCTGTGGGGGCAGCTCTGGGTGCTGGGTACCGGGTGCAGGATGATCTCTGGGTGCAGGATGAGCTCTGGGTGCAGGATGAGCTCTGGGTGCTTTGGGGGCAGCTCTGGGTGCTGGGTACCGGGTGCAGGATGATCTCTGGGTGCAGGATGAGCTCTGGGTGCAGGATGAGCTCTGGGTGCTTTGGGGGCAGCTCTGGGTGCTGGGTGCCCCCCTCCCCATACCCCCAGGTGCTGCCCACGCGTGTCAGAGCGTGTGTGTGTGTGGGGGGGGGGTGTGGGGGTGTCACCCACCCTCAGGGCCACCCTCACCCACTGCCCCCCCCCCCAGGCTGCGGTACCTGGTGAAGCAGCTGGAGACGGGGGAGGTGAACGTGGAGGAGCTGAAGCGGAACCTGGAGTACGCGGCCTCGCTGCTCGAAGCCGTCTACATCGATGAGACGAGGTGCGGGCAGGAGCCACGGGGGCCAGCGGGCCACGGGCCACGGTGGCCACCCCGATGTCATTGTGCCCCCCCCCCCCCCCCCCCGCCCCGCAGGCAGATGCTGGACACGGAGGATGAGCTGCGGGAGATGGGCTCGGACGCGGCCGTGCCCTCCGAGGTGCGGGACTGGCTGGCGGCCACCTTCACCCAGCAGGCGCGAGCCAAGGGGCGGCGAGCGGAGGAGAAGCCCAAGTTCCGCAGCATCGTTCACGCCGTCCAGGCCGGCATCTTCGTGGAGAGGTGGGTGCTGGGGGGTGGGGGGGGCACCCCTGGGTGGGTGGGGTGAGGGAGGGGCGGTGAGGGAAGAAGAGGGGAGGGGGGGACGTGGCTGGTGGCTGGGAGGGAGGTGGGGGGTGGGAGTGAGGTCCCTGCCTGTTCCGTGGCACCCAGGGGCTGTGCCCAGCACCCAGGTGGGTGCCTGAGCACCCAGGGGTGGTCCCTGAGCACCCAGATGGGTCCCCAAACACCCAAAAGAGGGTCCCCGAGCACCCAGGGGCTGTTCCCAGCACCCAGGGGTGGTCCCCAAGCACCCAGATGGGTCCCCAAACACCCAAGAGGATCCCTGAGCACCCAGGGATGGTCCCCAAACACCCAGATGGGTCCCCGAGCACCCAGGGGCTGTTCCCAGCACCCAGGGGTGGTCTCTGAGCACCCAGATGGGTCCCCAAACACCCAAGTGGGTCCCTGAGCACCCAGGGGTGGTCCCCAAGCATCTGGATGGGTTCCCAAGCACCCAAGTGGGTCCCCAAGCACCCAGGGGTGGTCTCCAAACACCCAAGAGGGTCCCTGAGCACCCAGGGGTGGTGCCCAAGCACCCAGGTGGGTCCTCAAACACCCAAGGTGGGTCCCTGAGCACCCAGGTGGGTCCCCAAGCACCCAGGGGCTGTCCCCAGCACCCAGGTGGGTCCTCAAGCACCTGGACTGTCCCTATGACCCACCTGGGTCCCCATGTACCAGGGTCTGTCCCCCAGCACCCAGTTGAGTCCCTGAGCACCCAGGTCTGTCTCCTGCCCCCAGGGTTTGTCCCCTGGCACCCGAAGTCTGTCCCCAAGCACCCAGCTCCGTCCCCCAGCACCCACATCAGCCCTGACTCCCCCCCCCCCGCCCCTTGCAGGATGTTTCGCCGGACGTACACGGCCGTGGGGCCCAGCTACTCCACCTCCGTCCTGAACTGCCTGAAGGTACCGGGGGGTGTGGGAGGGGGCACCCCTGGCATCACCGGGCTCCCCTGGGTGTGGCTGGGTGCCACTGGCCACTGGGCTCGCCCCGGCGCTGGGCTAATGCCACCCCCCCTCCCCCCAGAGCCTCGACCTGTGGTGCTTCGACGTCTTCGCGCTGAACCGGGTGACGGACGATCACTCCCTGAGGACCATCGTCTTCGAGCTCTTCACCCGACACAACCTCAACAGCCGCTTCAAGGTGCGCCCACACCCCCCCTGCCCACCCATGGGTGCCCCCCCCGGGGCTGGGTTCTGAGCTTTGCTGGTGGCTTTGCACACGCGAGCGCGTCCCTGTGCCCGTGGCGCAGATTCCCGCCGTCTTCCTGACGACGCTGCTGGACGCGCTGGAGGCCGGCTACGGAAAGTACCGGAACCCCTACCACAACCAGGTCCACGCCGCCGACGTCACCCAGACCGTCCACTGCTTCTTGCTCCGCACCGGCATGTTGGTACGGGGCGGGGGGGGGGCCCCACGGGGGGTCCGGGCTGTGGCCGGGGCACCCAGTGCTGGTCCAGCTGGTCCAGGTGATGCTTGTTGCCACGGAGACGCCGGTGCCGCCTGGCAACTGCGCTGTCACCAGGGTGATGGGGGGTACAGGGTGACCCCCGGCTTTGCGGGGGGACACACAGGTGACACCTGGCACATTCGTGTGCCTTGTCATGCCCGCACGGGTGTCACAATGGTCACAAGCGCTGGTGGCGTGTCACGGACGTGGCCGCACCGGGCCTGCACGCGTGGAGTCACAAGTCACACGCGGCCGTGCAAGCACACGCGCGCGGAGGACCCCACACCCCTTCGCGGGGTGGCACTGGAGCACCCGGTGCCTGTCCCCGGTCCCCTGACGCCCGCGTCCCCCCAGCACTACCTGACGGAGATCGAGGTCCTGGCCATCGTCTTCGCCGCCGCCATCCACGACTACGAGCACACGGGCACCACCAACAGCTTCCACATCCAGACCAAGTGAGGGGGGGTGGCACGGGTGACACGGCATGGCACAGCACGGTGGCACGGCACAGCACGGTGGCGCGGCACAGCATGGCGTGGGTGGCACAGCATGGCATGGCACAGGTGACACAGCATGGCACAGTGTCACGGCATGGTATGGGTGACATGGCATGGGTGGCATGGCACGGTGTGGGTGACATGGCATGGTGTGGGTGACGTGGCATGGTGCAGGTGGCACGGCACAGGTGGCACGGCAGAGGAGGCAGGGCTGGGGACTTGTTATGGGGACATGTGGGGACACTGTGGGACTTGGAAAGGACGGAGTGGCACCCTGGGGACACCCTGGGGATACCCAGTGCCACTGATATGGCTGGGATACAGATGTGCTGGCACCCTGGGGACACCCAGTGCCACCGATATGGCCAGGGTACAGGTGTCCTGGCACCCTGGGGACACCCAGTGCCACCGATACAGACGTGCTGGCACCTTGGGGACACCCAGGAGACCTGGGGTCACCTATGGCTGGCATACAGATGTGCTGGCCCCCTGGGGACACCCAGGGCCATCAATACAGCCAGGGTACAGATGTCCTGGCACCCTGGGGACACCCAGTGCCACTGATACAGATGTGCTGGCACCTTGGGGACACCCAGTGCCACTGATATGGCTGGAACACAGATGTGCTGGCACCTTGGGGACACCCTGGGGACACCCATTGCCACCGATACAGATGTCCTGGCACCCTGGGGACACCCATTGCCACTGATATAGCCAGGGCACAGATGTTCTGACACCCTGGGGACATCGCTCTCCCCAGGGGAGCTCAGGCTGCCCCCTGCCATGCCGGGGTCCCCACTGTCCCCTCTGTCCCCAGGTCGGACTGTGCCATCCTCTACAACGACCGCTCGGTGCTGGAGAACCACCACATCAGCGCCGTGTTCCGCATGATGCAGGACGACGAGATGAACATTTTCGTCAACCTCACCAAGGACGAGTTTGTGTAAGGTCCCCGTCCCTGTCCCCGGGGTTGTCCCCGGCGGGGACACAGGGCCCTGATGGCATTTCCCCCCCCCCCTTCCCCACTCTCCCCTGTCCCCGGGGCGCAGGGAGCTGCGGGCGCTGGTGATCGAGATGGTCCTGGCCACCGACATGTCCTGCCACTTCCAGCAGGTGAAATCCATGAAAACGTCCCTGCAGCAGCTGGAGAGGTGAGCGCGGGCACCCACCCGGGGCAGGGAGGGGACACACGTGATTTTTGGGGACAAACCTCAGCGCTGGGGTTTCCTCCTTCCCCAGGATCGATAAATCCAAGGTGCTGTCGCTGCTGCTGCACGCGGCCGACATCAGCCACCCCACCAAGCAGTGGGCGGTGCACAGCCGCTGGACCAAAGCCCTGATGGAGGAGTTCTTCAGGCAGGTAGGACCTGCGGGGGGGCGGGGGGACACGCGGTGGGATGTGGGGACAACCCTTTGGGGACACGTCTCCCTTACCTTACCAGGGGGACAAGGAGGCTGAGCTGGGGCTGCCCTTCTCGCCCCTCTGCGACCGCACCTCCACGCTGGTGGCCCAGTCCCAGATCGGTGAGTGGTGGTGGGTCCCTGATCCTGTCCCCAGCCACCGGCCCCCGCCACCGTGTCCCTCATCGACGCCGTGTCCCCTCCCCGCTGCAGGTTTCATCGACTTCATCGTGGAACCCACCTTCTCGGTGCTGACCGATGTGGCCGAGAAGATGGTGCTGCCCCTCGCCGAGGACGGCACCAAGGCCAAGGGCAACCCAGTGGCCAGCAGCCAGCAGCCCAGGTAGGCCTCAGTTTCCCCTTCCCCACGGGGGAGGGGGTAGGGGGGGCACCCGCTTCTTCTGGGAGCTGGGGGGTGGCGGTGGGTGCTCTGCCCCGCTCCCAGCGTCCCTGTCTCTGGGAGCTGGGGGGGTGGCGGTGGGTGCTCTGCCCCGCTCCCAGCGTCCCTGTCCCCGCAGCTCGCAGTGGCGGCAGCCATCCCTGGACGAGCACCTGGAGCTGGGGGACATCAAAGCCGACCTGGCCGGGTTCCGCTCCACCTGGGCCAAGTACATCCAGGAGAACAAGCAGAAGTGGAAGGAGCGGGCGGCCAGCGGTAGGTGACGGCCACCATGGCCACCACGGCCACCGCGGGGGCGACCGGGACCACCCCAGCACCGCGCTGAGGCCAAGTCTGTGCCTGGGTCAGGGGGGAGGTGGCCCAAGCACAGGGTGGCTTGTAGGGTGGGTGACTCCCGCGTTGGGGGGATGAGTTAGGGGGGTCCTGGCCCCGGGGTGGCTGGAGTGGCCCCCCCAGCCCCGCGTCCCGCCGCAGGTATCACCAACCAGGCGTCCATCGAGGAGCTGTCGCCCTGCGAGGAGCAGCCGCCCGCGGTCCCCAGCCGGCACAGGCAGAACGGGGACGTGGAATAACCCCGGGAGGAGCGAGGTGGGTGCTGGGGGGGCCGGGGGTGGTGTGTTCAAACTGGCGGGGGGTAGCGGGGGCTTGGTGGCATCGCCGTGACTGTCCCCCCACCCCAATGGCAGATCCTCGTCGGCCGGGGTGACGCCGTCTCGCCTAAAGTCTTCGACGCCATCGAGTTCAGCACCATTTGCAGGGAAGGAGCCGCCCGGGGCCGCGCACGGATCGGTGCCAACCTCCGCGCCAGGAGCAGCCCCGCAGCCCCGGCTGCCTGTGCCAAACTGGCCACCGAGCCACGTGGCTTCGGGCCACGGGTGATGGTGACGCCGACCCTCTCACTGCCACGCCAGCCCGGCCCCCCCCGCCGGGTTTTGTCCTTATGGCTTTTTAAAAAAGCTGCTTCTCGCCCTGTGGGAGGGAGCCGGGTGCTTGCAGGGGGCGCTGGGGACGATGATGGTGGCACCGGGGACAGCAGAGGGATGGAGGAGCCACGTCGGCTACGCTGGCACCCTGAGGGCCACCACCATCCCCTCTGTGCCTGCTGGCTCTGGCCGGTGACACCGTGAGGGATGGCCCCTAATGTCCCCCTGCGCCATCCCTGTCCTGGGATTTGTGGCTCTGTGTCACCCCGGGCTGGGGACACGTCCTCAGTGGGCCTCTTCCTGGGGTCCGCTGGCCCCAAGGGCACCTCGGAGGTTCCCTGTGGGGTCCTGCCCCACACGCTGTGGGCCAGGCTGGGAGCTGGGGGGGGCAGCGAGGGTGCTGGGGGGGGCGGCGCGTGAAGGGCCGGAGCAGCGCTGGGAGCTGGGGCTGGGGCACAGTGAGAGGGCAGGATTGGGCCCTGGCTCCAGCATCCCCCAGCTCCAGGGTCCCTCCAACACACCCCTGGTCTTGGGGGGAGGGTCTCCAGCCCCGCCCCGCCCAGCTCCAGGGTCCCTCCAACATCCCCCGGTCCTGGGGGGCCTCCAGCACCTCCTGGCTCTGATGCGCTCCCAGCATCGCTGGCTCCAGCACGGCCCCGCTCCCCCCCTGCTCCCTCCGTCCCTGCTGTGCCTCGAGCATCCTCCGGCATCCCGGTGAGCCTCGAGCATCCTCCGGCATCCCGGTGAGCTTCGAGCATCCTCCAGTATCCTGATGAGCCTTGAGCATCCTCTGGCATTCTGGCAAGTCTTGAGCATCCTCTGGCATCCCAGTGAGCCTCGAGCATCCTCCGGTATCTCCGGCATCCCGGTGTGCTTCAAGCATCTTCTGGCATCCTGGTGAGCCTTGAGCATCCTCTGGGATCCCCAGCATCCTGGTGAGCTTCGAGCATCCTCTGGCATCCCAGTGAGCCTCGAGAATCCTCTGGTGTGCCAGCAAGCCTCGAGCATCTTCTGGTATTCCGGTGAGCCTTGAGTATCCTCTGGCATCGTGGTGAGCCTCGAGCATCCTCCGGCATCTCCAGCATCCTGGTGTGCTTTGAGATCCTCTGGCATCCCGGTGTGCCTCGAGCATCCTCCGGTATCCTGATGAGCCTTGAGTATCCTCTGGCATTCCAGCAAGTCTTGAGCATCCTCCGGCATCCCAGTGAGCCTCGAGCATCCTCTGGTATCTCCGGCATCCCAGTGTGCTTCAAGCATCCTCCAGCATCCCGGTGAGCCTTGAGCATCCTCCGGCATCTCCGGCATCCTGGTGTGCTTCAAGCATCTTCTGGCATCCTGGTGAGCCTCGAGCATCCTCTGGTGTGCCAGCAAGCCTCAAGCATCCTCCGGCATCCCGGTGAGCCTCGAGCATCCTCTGGCATCCCGGCAGCGTGCCCAGAGCATCTTCCAGCTCCGGCCTCCTCCCGCTCCGGCCTCCCGGCTCCGGCTGCGCTGCCCGGCCGTGGCCCCGCTCCCAGCCCGTCTGTGTTTGTACTTTTCTACCCCGCGGTAACGCGTCGTGTCCCCACCCCGGTCACCGCTGGCAGAGCCCCCCCTGCCCTCTTCGCGCTCACCCCCACACGCATGTGAAACGAAGTGCCGCCGCTAACGAGCAATTAATAAAACCGTACACCACCACCACCCCCCCGCCCCGTCCTGGCTCCTGCACCTGCGACCTGGCTCGACCCCAGAGTGGGGGTGACGGGGGGGCAGGGGGGGGCAGGAGGACCTGAGTCCCTCCTGGGGGGGGGCAGCAGGGCTGGATTGGACCCCCCAGAGGTGGGTGCTGCCCCCCAGCACCCAAGGGGGGGTCCTGGCGCGAAGGCAAGGAGGAGGCAGTGGGGAGAAGGGATCCCTTTAATTCCAGCCGAGGCGGGGGGGGGGGGAGCAGGGGGGGGGTGTCCCCGCGCCTGCCCAGGCGTGTGCACGCGTGTTCCGTGTGTACGCACATGCTGATCACATGTGCAAAGTGCGCATGTGCCCCCCCATGCCCGTGTGTGCACACGTGTGTGCCTGCGGGGGGGTGGGGGGGGGGGGGGGGGGGGGTGTGCAAACGCCCAGGTCTCCCCCCCTAAGTGTGTGCACCCCCCCCCACCACACGTGTGCTCCCCGTGTCCCTGGGAGCGGTGGGGGGCCGCGTGTCCCCCAGCCCTGTGGGGGGGGGATGTGTGTGGTGACAGTGGGGCGGCCGGGGGGTGGCCCTGGGGACACGCAGGGGCTGGCAGTGAAGCAGGGGGGGTGGCACGAGCTGTGCTGGGGGGGTGCTGCTCAGTGTCCCCAGTGTCACCCACCCTGGGGACCCTGGGGGGGGGCAGTGAGGGGACAGGGTGGGCAGCCCGGCTTGCCGTTGTCCCTAGAGCCCCCCCCCCCCCGCCCCCCCTCCCCGGGTGGGGGGGACCTGCCCGCGGCAGTAAAAAAAAAATCCTCTGGAAGCCCCAAAAGCAGCCGTCGAAATCTTAGAAAACGATCAGATAAAAAAAATAAAGCGGCGTTCGGCTCCTTCGGCCCGGCCGCGGCCTCGCTCCTGCCGCCGCTGGCACCTGGGGACGGGGAGGGGGGAGCGGCGCTGGGGGACGGGGACCCCGCGGGGAAAGGGCCCCCCCCGATCCCTGCCCCATCCCCAGCAGTGCTGGTGTCACCCTCGGCCCCGTGGCATCGTCCCCTTCCCTGCCGTGGTGCCCAGGATATGCCCGTGGTGTCCCAGTATCACCCTGGAGCCCCAGTACAGTGCCCCAGTAACCCCCAGTGCCCCAGTACAGTGCCCCAGTACTCTCCCAGTGCCCCAGTACCCCTCCAGTGTCCCAGTATAGTGCCTCAGTACCCCCTCAGTGTCCCAGTACAGTGTCCCAGTACTCTCCCAGTGCCCCAGCACCCCCGTGTCCCAGTACAGTGCCCCAGTACCCCCTCAGTGTCCCCATACAGTGCTCCAATACCCCCCCAGTGCCCCAGTACCCTCCCAGTGGCTCAGTACTCACCCAGTGGCCCAATACAGTGGCCCAGTACCCCCCAGCGCCCCAGTACAGTGCCCCAGTACTCTCCCAGTGCCCCAGTACCCCAGTGCAGTGCCCCAGTACCCCCCAGTACCCCAGTGCAGTGCCCCAGTACCCCCCAGTACCCCAGTACATACCTACTGGCTGCTGGCAGCGCCCTTGCTGGCCCCTTCCCTCGGTGCTATATGGGTGCCCCCCTCAGCCAGGCGCTGCCGCCCGTCCCCGTGGGTCCCTGCGGGCGCTGTGGGGTGGGGGGGGAGCTCAGCCCCCTCGGCTGCACCCCACAAAACCACCCCAGCACCCCCAACCCCCCCCACCCCCCAGCTCCGGCTGCGCGGAGGCTCCCGGGGCAGAGTCGAGGGGCTGGGGTGGGGGGGGTGGGGGTGGGCAGCGATACTCACGCTCGCCAGGGCCGGGGCCACCCTCGTGCGTGGCCAGTGGGCAAGTGCCACCGGGGCTGTGGCTGTGCTCGGTGTCACCGTGGTGGCAGTGGCCGGGGCCGCGCTCCTGGCCGGTGGCAGCCGCCTCCTCCTCTTCCTCGCCCTGCGCCTGCTTGCACAGGTGATGCTCCACCATCATCTGCAGCTCTGCCAGGCAGGGAGCAGCGCTGGGGGTGGGGGGGGGGGGGACGTGGGGGGCAGCGGTGACCGTCCCCACGCTCCCGGTGACACCGGGGAGGTGCAGCCCCCGCGAGCTGCGTCACCTCCTTGTCCCCTCTGGTGGCATTTGGACCCCCCGGGTGCCCACAGGCCCAGGGTCACGCTCCTGCCCTGGGCTGCACAAAGGTGGTGGCACCCCCTGGGGTGCTGGGGGGGGACTGTGACCCCCTGTGTGTGTGTCCCCCCCCCGTCCCCCCCCAAATACCTTTCATGGTGGGGGTGGTGCGGGAAACCTTCTTCCTCTGCCGCGGTGACATGGCCAGACCCGACTGCAAGAGAAGGGGGGGGAGGCGGTGAGTGGGGGGGCACCCTGGGGGTACCCTGAGGGGCTGGGGGCTCCCCCCCCATGGTGGCAGCACCCTGGGGGTACCCCGAGGGGGTGGGGGCTCCCCCGTGGCAGCAGCACCTACCTTCAGCAGGGGGTTGGGCAGCCGGTCCTCGTCGATCTCTGGGGGGGCACATGGAAGGGGGGGGGGGGCAGAAGGAGCAGAGGTCAGTGGTGGGAGCGGGGTGCTGGGCTCCATCCTGCACCCCCACCATGAATCCAGCCGCACGGGGTCTGTCTGTCACCCATGGGTGCTTGGTGCGGCTGTGGGTGCCATTGGGGCAGGCCCGCTCCCCCCAGCATCACCATCGCCCCCCGCGTTGCCATGGGAACCAGCATCCCGTCCCCTGCCGTGTCCCACAGACAGAGGACAGCAGCCAACCCTGTCCCCACGCCACCAGCCCCCGGGGCCACATCCTGAACCCCCCCGGGGTGATGCTCAACACCCCCCCCCCCAGTTTATTCACAGCTGCTGCCCCAGCAGGTGCAGGGTCTGGAGGTGGCACTTGGGGACAGAGTCTCCCAGCTACTGGGGTGTCCCCAAATCAGGGGACAGACAAAATGGCACAGCTCAGGGAGGGGGGGGGGCGGGCAGGGAGGCTGTGACACAGCTGCCAGCCGGGTCCGACCCCGTCCCCAAAGGCCACGTGCCTGGTTGGGCTGGTGACCGAAGCGCTCTTAAATGTCACAGCCGGTGTCCCCTGCTCCCTGTGCCAGCAGCGGTGGCCCCGCACCAGTGTCCCCAGCGCAGTGTCACGGGCAGCTGCTTCCCCCAGAGATGGATGGGCTGAGCGGGGGGGGTGGGGTGGGGGTGGGGGGACCCGATCCCGAGCGGGGAGGGACATGGGGACAGTGCCAGGGTTGGGGACATGGGACACGGGGTGCTGCTGTGCCCGGCTGCAGGATGAGTCCCCGCTGCGACCAGCGTGTTGTGGGCCTCAGTGTCATGTCGGGGGGGTCCCTGAGCACCCCACAGCAGGGTCCCAGAGCGGGTTGGACCCTGGGGGGTGACAGGGTGACAACACACACGAGGACCCACCTGGGGACGACTGGTCGCTGCTCAGGACCAGGTTGGCCGGAGTCGGTCGGCGCCTCCGGATCTGGGGCGGGGAGGGGGGGGACACACACAGGAGAGAGTTGGGACTCGCAGCTGCACCCCGAACCCCATTGCGCCCACCCGGACCCCCACCAGCACCGCAACACCCCGATGTCCTTGTCCCCAGGGCGGTGGTGGCCTCATGGGGACGGAGGACGCTGGCCGGGGCCCGGAGCCCAGCGGCTCCCGTGGCCGGACACACATGTCTTTTAAATCAACATCTCCCGGCCAGCCCTAACGACAGCCGGGCGCTAATTATACCCCAGCCCCGGGAAGCGCTTGGGGACATCGGTGCGGTGACACTGCCGGGGCCCTGCCCTTCCTCTGCGGGCACAGTGTCCTTGGCCAAGGTCACCTGGAGCATCCCGGATTGCTCCCGCCCCTCATCCCCCCTCTCAGCGCCTTCACTTTTGGGGTGGTTTTTTTGTTTTTTTTTTTTTTTTTGTGGCCCCATCGGAGGCTTCGGTGGCCACAGCGTGGCCGTGCCCAGTGGCAGTGGTGGCAGGGAGTGGTGACAGCGGTGACACCCCAGGTGCTCCCCCGACCCCTTTCCCCGCTGACCCAGTAACTGAGTTGGCTCCAAAAAAAGAATTTCCCAGCGAGGATTCCCTAATGAGGCGGGATGCCTAATGAGATGCTGATGAGATGCTAATGAGGCGGATGAGCGGCTGGGTGGGTGGAGGAAGCCCCCTCCCCACCTTCCCCGGCCCCAGCCCACCCCTCCACACACTCCCCCCCCCCCCCCCCCCCGGGCCCCTCGCTCTGCATCTTCTCCGTGTCGGCCCCGTTGCCATAGAAACCCGCGATCTGGATTTTAAACGGAGATTAGAGGCAGCCGGGAATCGCCCGGAATCGCCCGGAATCGCCCTGTCCCTGCCAGGGACCCACCAAAGAGCCCCCCCCGCGCCTTTGCTTTGGGGTCAGGGGCCAACCACCCCCCACCCCCACCCCCAACACCCAGCGATGGGGCTGGGCTGGGCTCCCCCCGCCCCTCCCCAGGGCTGGATCGGGCCCTGCAGCCCCCGGGGGGAAGCCAGAGCCACCCCCGGGCTGCTCTAACACCTCCAAAACCTCCCCGGGGTGTGGGGCAGGGCTGTGCCCACCCACCCCCCCCCCCAAAAAGGGATGGGGTGGGAGGGGGGACATCAATGTCACCTGCTCAAGGTCACCCAGGTGGAGCTGAGCACCTTGAGCTCACTCGCCTTCCTGCTCCCGACTGGGTGGGGGACCCAGGCGGTTGGGTGGCTCCTGCCTTGACACCCTGGGGAGGGGTCCTCTGGTCCTCTGGTCCTCCATCCCTCCATCCCTCCATCCCTCCTCCATCCCTCCTCTCTCCATCCCTCCCTCCCTCCCCGGCTCGGCCGCCGCCGCTATTTTTAGATCAATCTCCACCATCGATTAAGAAACGCCGCGGCCGAGAGCGGCAGGAGCTCGGCCCCAGCAGCATCACTGGGGGGGGGGGGGGGGGGGGGGCTGCAACCTCCAACCCCCCGCGGGGGGCAACTGGGATGGGAACAGGGTCAGGGACCAGGACTGGGTCCAGCTCGTCCCGCAGCAGGATGGAGCAAAGGGCCCCCGGCTGGTCCCCACCGTGCTCAGGGTGGAGTTGGGGACACGGGCCTGGCACCCATGGGTGGCACCTAGGAGGGCCTGGGCAGGTGGGTGCTCCTGGGGGGGGGGGGTCAAGGAGCTGTGGGACCTGGGGGGACACGGGGGACTCGAGAAGGCCCCTAGGGACAAGGTCCTTTAGGAGGGTGGGGCTGGACAGTTGGGGACAAACCTGCAGGACATGGGGACACCCCCCACCGCCTGGCTGACACGGCTGAGGGCTCTGTCAGTGCCAGCCCCCCCCACGAGGGGGACCTGGGGGGTTCTTTCCCTGCAGGGACACCCCAAAAAAGGGGAGTTATAAACCCAGGGTGGGGACACCCCCCCCCCCCACCCCCCAGCATTGTCACCTGCTGCCACCACCCGGGGCCCTGCCACCCCACCAAGCGCTGCCGAATCGGGGCTGAACTCCCCTGAGAGGGGAAACTGAGGCAGGGACGGGCAGGGGACACCCCAAGGCAGGGTCGTGCCTGAGACCCCCCCCCCCCGCACCCCCCCCCCCAAATAACCTGACCGTGACGGGGGGTGGCACATGGGCACCCCCTGCTCCGACACGGGCACCCCCCTGCTCCTCGCTGCAGCCCAGGTGGGTGCTGGGGTGTCCCACCTCACCCCCCCCCCCCTGCCCAGCAGCTCCCCGTGTCCCCCCCCCCCCCGGCTCTCGCCCTCATTCCTGGGGGGGCCGCGCTGCAAATGAGCCGTGCGGCAGCCCCAGATGGTGCGTGGCCGTATTTAGCGCCGGCGAGATGCTCGCTGGGGAGGTGGCCCCCCACTCGCCCCCGCGCCGCTGGCACGCACCGGCTCCTCGCTCGCCAGCCACCCGGCTACTGGGTAACCCCCCCAGTCCGGGGGGGCGGGGGGGGGGGATGGCTGGAACCCCCCGCAGCCCCCAACACCCCTCCTCAGCATCCTCAAGCCCATCACAGTGGGGGGGGGGGT
This sequence comes from Strix aluco, assembly GCF_031877795.1. Classification (NCBI taxonomy): domain Eukaryota; kingdom Metazoa; phylum Chordata; class Aves; order Strigiformes; family Strigidae; genus Strix; species Strix aluco. The sequence goes on along the minus strand of NC_133957.1, from coordinate 1,526,667 downwards.
GTTGTCCCAACACCCCTCTTGACCCCCGCAGCCCCCAGGGTGGCGGGGGGGGGGGGGGGGCACAGCCGGAGTGGGGCGAGGGGTCAGGTTGCCCGGGGTGGGGTGGGGGGGGAGGGGGGGTCAGCCCTGCCGTGCCCCCCCCCCCCCCGCCTCGGCCAGGCCATCCTGTCCCCAGCGCTATTCTGGGATCCCCTCCAGGGGTTGAGCAAGGGCTGGAGGGCCCCGGGGGGGGCCGTAACCCTACACCACCCCCCCCCCCACGCCCCCCCCCCCAGCCCCGGGACGGTCCCGGCGGCGTCGCGCTGAGCCAGCACATGGCCCTGGCACCGCCACCCCCGGTCCCCACGGCCACCGCGGTCCCCACGGCCACCCCACGGGACCCGACCCCACGGAGGTGTTTGGGGCTGCTCTGCGCGGGGGGGGGGGGGGGGGGGGGCGGTGTGTGACACACTGAGGGGGGGGGTTGTCCCCGGTACCGGGGAGGGGGGGGGGGGTGACACCCAACCTGGCAGCGTCCCCGTGTCACCCACCGCCGCGCGCCCCGCACCCAGGGGGGGCACCACCGCCCCGACACCGCGGCTGCAGCCTCCCGTGCCCCCCCCCCCTCCCCCGGTAGGACCACCCGGCTCCCCCCGCCCCCGCCCAGCCCCGGGGTGTCCCCGGTGTGTGTCCCCCCCCCCTCTCCGGTGTCCCCCTCCCCACCTGCTCGGCCGCCTCCGGGTCGAGGTGCGGCTCCAGCAGCGGCACCGTGAACTGGATCTTGCGGGGGCTGTTGGGCTCCATAACGGGCGGCGGCTCCGGTGGCTCCGGCGGCTCCCGGTGGCTCCCGGCCCTGCCCGGGCCGCCCCGCCCCGACCCCGCCCCGGACACGCCCCGTCCCGCCCCGCCCCCGCCGGTCACCGCCCGCGGCCGGAGGGTGGGAGCGGCCGGGACAGACGCAGGGACAGAGGGATGGACAGTGGGACGCGGCACCGGGACACGCGGGACGGACACACGGACACAGGGATGGACACACGGACACAAGAGGGGGACACACAGACACAGGGGGGGGACACACGGACACAGGAGGGGACACACGGACACGGGGGGGGACACACGGACACAGGAGGGGACACACGGACACGGGGGGGGACACACGGACACAGGGATGGACACACAGACACAGGGGGGGGACACACGGACACAAGAGGGGGACACACGGACATAGGGAGGGACACACGGACACAGGGGGGGACACACGGACAGATCCTGGGATACAGGAACGGACACACGGACACAGGGGGGGACACACGGACACAGGGATGGACACACAGACACAGGGGGGGGACACACGGACACAAGAGGGGGACACACGGACATAGGGAGGGACACACGGACACAGGGGGGGACACACGGACAGATCCTGGGATACAGGGACGGACACACGGACACAGGGGGGGACACACGGACACAGGGGGGGGACACACGGACACAGGAGGGGACACACGGACACAGGGGGGGACACACGGACATAGGGAGGGACACACGGACACAGGAGGGGACACACGGACACAGGGATGGACACAGGGGGGGACACACAGACACAGGGACGGACACACAGACACAGGGATGGACACAGGGACACAGGGATGGACACACGGACACACGGACGGACACAGGAACAGGCCCTGGGACACAGGGATGGACACGGACAGAGGGACGGACACACGGACACAAGGACGGACACACAGACACAGGGATGGACACACGGACAGATCCCAGGACACAGGGACACAAGGAGAGACACACGGACAGATCGTGGGACACACGGACCCAGGGATGGACACACGGACACAAGGATGGACACACGGACACAGGGATGGACACACCCCGGGACGCAGGGACAGAGGCACGGACACACGGACAGATCCCAGGACACAGGGACAAAGACCTGCGGCACAAGGACAGACACACAGACAGGCCCTGGGACAGACATCAGGACACAGAGACACGTGGACGCTGGGACAGACACGTGTGTGACACACGGACACGGGGATGGACACACGGACACCGGGGCTGACGGACAGCGGGACACACACCCGGGCACAGGACACGGTGACACACGGGGACAGACCCACGGGCAGATGGACCCTGGGACAGACGGACAGAGGGACAGACACTGATGGACGGGCGCACGCTCGGGCACACTCAGACACAGACACGTGTGTGCGCGCATCCCCGTCACGCGTGTGCACACCTGCTGACACATGTAGCCCCACACACGTACCCCCCCATATGTACCCCCCACGTGTACCCGCCCACATGTACAGCCCTCACATGTACCCCCACACATGTACCCCCTCATGTGTACCCACACACACGTACAACCCCACACATGTACCCTCACACACATACACCCCCACACATGCACCCCCACATGTGTACCCCCACACATACACCCCCACATTTGTACACCCCCACACATGTACCCCCACACGTACACCCCCACGTGTACCCACACACACATGTGTACCCCCCACACATACACCCCTTGTGTACCCCCTCACATGTACCCCCACACGTGTACCCCACACACATGTACACCCCCACGTGCACCCACACACATGTGTACCCCACACACATACACCCCTTGTGTACCCCCTCACATGTACCCCAACACGTGTACCCACATACACATGTGTACCCCCCACACGTACACCCCATGTGTACCCCCTCACATGTACCCCCACACATACACCCTCCCACACACGTACACCCCCATGTGTACCCCCCCCACGTGTACCCTCACACGTGTACCCCCCATATACCCCCCACATGTACCCTCACACGTGTACACCCCCACACACATGTACCCCCACACGTACACCCCCACGTGTACCCACACACACATGTGTACCCCCACACACATACACCCCATGTGTACCCCCTCACATGTACCCCCACACGTGTACCCCCACACATGTAACCCCCCCTATTCACCCCATGTACCCACACACATGTACCCCCACACGTGTACACCCCCACACACATGTACCCCCACACGTGTACCCCCCCATATACCCCCATATGTACCCCCACACACATGTACCCCCACACACATGTACCCTCACACATGTACCCCCCCATGTACCCCCACACATGTACCCCCGCACACGTGACCCCCCCCCCCGCGTGCACACAGGCGGTGACGGGACAGAGCCACCTCCCGGGGGGGGGGTGACAAGGACAGGGCCAGCCGCCCCCCCCGGGGGGGGACTTTCCGGGAGGCCCCAGCAGGTGCAGGCAGGGAGGGGGCAAAGTCCGGCAGCGCCCGTTTGGTCACGGGGCAGCGGCGGCATCGATCGCGGCTCTTGGGGACTGTGTGTCCCCCCCCCCCTCAGTGACAGCCCCCCCTTGGCCGTCCGTCTGTCCTAACGAGGCCGTTAATTGCAGGACAAGGCCGGGGGGGGGTCTTGGTGGGGTGTTGGCCCCCCGCCGGCTGCGAGCGAGGAGGGGTCGCAGCGGGGTGACGGGGGTTTGACCCCGATGGCCCGGAGGGGGGGTGGGTGGGGGGGGACACACACGGGTTGTCCCCGTGCGGTGGCCAGGACAGAGGGACAGAGGGATGCGGGGTGGGGGGGGGGCAGCCGCTGAGGCCTGGGCACCCCGGGGACATGGGTGCTGGTGGGGGCACCCTCAAAAAATGATTTAAGGGCAGGGTGGGGGCGAGCAGCATCCCCCGAGGTGGCGGGGGGGGGGCACGGGGGAGGGGGTGTGGGGCTGCCACCATCCCCCCTCCCCCGGGTCTGCGCTGGGCTGCACCCCCAGGTGTGATGCACCCCCACACCCCTCACCCCCCCCCCCCCAACACAGCCCCCAGGCAGGGAAAGGAGAGCTCTGGGGTTGCGGGGGGACTGGGGGGGCTGGGGGGGCCCCCCCGCTGCAGCCATAAATGCGTGTCCCATCACTTATTCATGCAGGCAGGAGGGCGGCTGCTGCCGGGATCTGGCAGGAGGAATTCGCTAACTAGGTCAGGCAGGAGCGGCGGGGGGGGGGGGCAGCAGCGAGCGCTGCCTGATCCCCGGGGTACCCCGGTTGTGCCCCCCCCCCCCCACCCCGCACAGAGCGGGGGGTCCCCATGGGGGGGCCGGGGTGGTGTGGGGAGTGCAGGGGGTGAGGGTGCTGCTGTGCTGGTGCTCCCCGGCCTGGCCCAGGGTGGGGGGGGGGAGGGAAAAGGCAGCGGGAGCACCCCCCCCCCCCCCCCCATGACCCCCCCCCCCCCCCCCCCAAATCCCAGCGGCTCCCCGTGTCCCTGTGCCCTGCTCCGCCGTGATGCAGCCGCCGTTAATTATTGATGCAAAAAGCACTCGCTGAAGAGCCGCTTTGTGCCACCGTGTGCCCCCCCACACACTCCACCCCCCCCCCACCAGCGGCCCCCCCTGACCCCCAACTTCTCCCATGACCCCCCCCCCTGGATCATGGGCTGTCTCTGTTCCCCGGTCCTGGGTCTCTCCCTGCAGGGATGCTGCCAACCCCCTCCTCCACCCCCTGGGTGGGGGTCCCCCTCCTCCCCACAGCCCCCCCCCCAGCTGGTGAGCGAGGAGGGGGGGGTCCCCATCGCTACCCCCCACCCTCTGCCCTTCGCCATTTTGCTCCTCGATGGATTTTCACGGGAAAACCCTTCCCGGCTTCGATCCGGCCTTCGATCCGGCAGCGGGGGCAAAAAAGGAGCTTGGGGGGGGGGCGGTGGGGGGGTTAAAATAACTTTGGGGCTGTGCAGAGCGCCCAGCGAAGGCGTTTTTGGGGTGGGGGGGGGGAGGACAGACCATAGGCCGGCTCCTGCACGGTGACGCCGCGTGGGATGGGAGTGGGCTGGAGGATGGGAAAAACGGGGGGGCAACATGCTCCAGATTAAAGTGGGACCCCCCCCCCCCGCACCTCGGCTGCCGTCAGCACCAGAAATATCGATCATCAGACCCTGGTGCCCCCCCTTGGCTATTAAACGAGGTGGCTCCTGGCCTTTGGGGTCCATGACCCCCCCCCCGGGGTCCTTGTGGGTACAACGAGGCCGTTTCTCGCTCCCACCCCGGAGCCGGACGAGGGACGATGCCGAGAGGGGGGACGCGCCCCGACCCTCGCAGGGGGTGTCCGGAATCGGGGGGGGGGGGGGACGACGACACCCCGGGCGCCCCGCGCAGGCTGCAGGAACGGTTAATTCAGGGCTTTATCCGCAAACACTCCCGGGCTAAAAATACCCGTCCCGGGGCAGCCCCGTTCCCGGGAGCTTCTTTGCCTTTTTTGACGGGATCGTGACTCCCAAGGGGGCAGCGCCCGGGCTCCCGGCTGCCCTCAGCGCCGAAACGCGGCTCCCGAGGGGCAGATGAGGGACGAGGGAGCGGCCGCCGGGTCCCCGCTGGAGGTAGGTGCTGTCCCCGCGGCGGGAATGTCCTCGGTGGGAACGTCCTGGTCACCGGGAGATGCCGGGGGGGTGGGATTGGAGGTGCCGACCCAGCTTGGCAAAGAGCCGCCACCCTTCGAGCCTGGGGTGGCGTCACCCGTCACCCCAAGAGTCACCCCAGCGTGGCTTGTCCCCTTGTCACCCCAGGCTGAGCTGCTTTGGGTGCCCTTAGCGGGGTGCGCTGGGCTTGCCCGGCCAGTGGGTGATAAGCCACGTGTGCCACGCGCCCATCCAGCGCTGCCTCATCGGTGCGGTGGTGTCGGCAGCTTGGCCCTGGGGGTGCTCGGCTGGGAGGGAGCCGGGCGCTCATCCTCATCCTCTTCCTCATCCTCTTCCTCACCCTCACCCTCATCCTCATCCTCATCCTCATCCTCACCCTCATCCTCATCCTCTTCCTCATCCTCTTCCTCACCCTCATCCTCATCCTCATCCTCATTCTCTTCCTCATCCTCACCCTCACCCTCATCCTCTTCCTCACCCTCACCCTCACCCTCATCCTCATCCTCTTCCTCATCCTCATCCTCATCCTCACCCTCATCCTCATCCTCACCCTCATCCTCATCCTCATCCTCATCCTCACCCTCATCCTCATCCTCTTCCTCATTCTCACCCTCACCCTCTTCCTCATCCTCATCCTCACCCTCACCCTCATCCTCATTCTCATCCTCATCCTCTTCCTCTTCCTCATCCTCATCCTCATCCTCATCCTCTTCCTCACCCTCATCCTCATCCTCTTCCTCATCCTTATCCTCTTCCTCACCCTCTTCCTCATCCTCATCCTCACCCTCACCCTCATTCTCATCCTCATCCTCTTCCTCTTCCTCATCCTCACCCTCACCCTCATCCTCACCCACATCCTCACCCTCATCCTCATCCTCATCCTCACACCCCCGTTGCTGTTTGGGGACCCAGAGAGACCTCAGGGCCTCGGGACCCCCCATCAGAGTGTCGCAGCCACCCCGGGTGCAGGGGACCCCTCCAGAAGGTGGGTGCCCTCTCACCAAGGGCAACCTGGGTGGCTCGATTGGCACCCGGGCTATTATTAGCCACCCTCGCCCACGTCGGCAGCTCATTAAGTTTTTCCCGTTGTGGTAGCGGATGTGGGTCAACGTTTGAGGTTTTCGCTGTTGATTTTTTTAATTTCCTCTTCAAAACAGATGAGTTTCCTCCCTCCCCGCTGACGACAGATGCCGCCGGGGGCCGGGCGCGGCGGTGGGGCGGCGGGACGCCACGGCTGATGGCCCCTCGCCGGAGATAGGCAGCGCTCGGTGGGGCGGCCCTGCTGCCCCCCCCCCCCCCCCGCACCGGTGAGTGCCGGAGCCACGCCGGAGGGATTTGGGGGGGTGGTTTTACCCCACGAGGGGTTGAAGGGGAAAAGATGGGGGGGGGGAGGACGGACGTGGGGGCTGCGGGGACGGAGGGCGGAAGAGCAGGAGGTGGATGGACGCGGGTTTGGGGGTGATGGGGGCTTTGGGCAGCCGGGAGAGATGATTCCTGGAGCGAGTGGGAAACTTTTGTGGGAGCAAAGGGATGGGGACGGAGTGGGGACCAGGGGGGATGAGGGGGCTGGGGGTGGCAGGGGACAGGGTGCTCGGGCATACGCCTTGGTCCCCCCCTCCATGGTCCCCTGTGCTGCAGCTCCTCGCTGGGCTCAGCCCCGGGGGGGGCCGGGGGCTGTTACCGCTCACCCAGGGTGGTCACAGCATCTCCCGAGGGGCCGCGCTGGGGCCAGCGCCCGGCCACGTGCCCTGGGTGGGCTGGATGAGGCCTCGAGGAAGAGCTCGGCTACGAGGCCGCTGCTCCCTGAGCGCCCCCCAGCCCCCCCAGCCCCGTGTCCGGAGGTGACGTCCCAGCCCTGAGCATCACGCGGGTGCGGGGTGGCCCAGGCGGGTGCTGCCAGGGCTTCACCCATCCCGCACCCAGCAAGGGGCGAAATGGGGAAATGGTGCCTTGGGGACTTTCGGCGTGGCTGTGGGGGGCGGGGGATGAACCGCGACAGCCCTGGGCGTGGGGGGTGGCACCGTGGTGGCCCTGCAAAGTGTTTCCCTTCCTGCTGGTGCTGGGGGTGACGGCTGGACTGGGATGACGTGTTGGGGGTGATGGTCGGACTGGGATGAGGTGCTGGGGGTGACAGCTGGACTGGGATGAGGTGCTGGGGGTGATGGTCGGACTGGGATGAGGTGCTGGGGGTGATGGTTGGACTGGGATGACGTGCTGGGGGTGACAGCCGGACTGGGATGAGGTGCTGGGGGTGACAGCCGGACTGGGATGAGGTGCTGGGGGTGATGGTTGGACTGGGATGAGGTGCTGGGGTGATGGTTGGACTGGGGTGAGGTGCTGGGGTGACTGGGATGCTCCCACCCAGGCCCTGTGGCCGGAGCAGGCGAACGGCTCCAGAACCCCGTCCCCTGTGGCTGCGGAGGGTCTGCCCAGGCTGGGGGGGTCCTTGTCCCCAGCCAGGACCTGTGCTGGGGAGGGCAGAGCACGAGGGACCCGGTGGCCTCTGTGGGAGCCGGGGGAGCCCGGAATCCTTTGGGTCCTGTGGGAAGAGGGGACTCCCTGGGGGGACACAGTTCACCCCCTTTGCTCAGAGGCTGTAGGACGGGGAGGGGATGGGGAATCCTGTCCCTATGGGTGGGGGGGGACAGAGGAGCCCGTTCCCCAGACCCAGGCTCTGGAAATCGTCCGCCCCGGCGCGTGCCCAGCGGTGGTTCAGCTCCGGTGCCTTATCTCAGCCCCGGCAGCTCTTCCGTTCCCTCCGGCAGCTCCAACTTTGTCCGTCCCCCCCCCCCCCCCACCCCTCCCTGGAGCAGCGGGTGCCCATCACCAACACCCAGGCACGGACAGAGCACCCATGGGCCACCCAGAGCCCACCCCCAACCCCCATGGAGCACCCCATGGGTAGGAGGTGAAGGAGACCCCCCCCCAGCATCTTCCCAGCTCTTCTTGTCCCTGCAGGGAGACCCCCGGCCCCCCCCCTGGCGCCATGGAGGGCGCGTCCGTGCTCAGCCCTTCCTGGTGGCAGAAGCGACGCGCGTGGGCCCGGCAGAGCCGCTGCTGGCGGACCACCGTGGTGGAGGAGGAGGTGGCCACCGCCATGCACGACGGCCCCGAGCTGCAGCCACCCCACCTAGACGACGTCTTCCTCGAAGGTCAGGGGGGGGGAACCCCAGGGGTGCACGTGGCATGGGGGTCCCCAAGTGCTGGGTCATCTCATGGGTGTTTCTCTCCCCCCCCCCTCCCCTTCCCCATTCTAGGAAGCCCCTCCAGCAAGATAGAGACGTGGCTGCGGGAGTGTGGGTGAGCCACGGGAGGGGGGGGGGGGCATTCCCACGCCATTCCTACGGGGACTTCGGTGTCACCGAGGGTGGTGGGACGATGCTCACGCTTGGCCCTGCCTGGAAGTCGTGGGGGATGGCGGGATGATGGCATGTGTGTGTGTCCCCCCCCACCCCGTCCTCCCCACTCCCTGCTCGCCCCCACGCAGGAAACACACGTGACTCACGGCTCTGCCACACGCTGGGGACAGGTGACAGTCCCGGTGTCACACGGGTGCCTCCAGGAAACCCCCGGCTGGGCTGTGACAGCAGGGTGGTGGCATCGTCCCTCTGCATTGTGTTGGGGGGGGTTTTCCAGGGGTCCCTGGGATTGGGGGTCTGTGAGGGGACACCCCCCCACTCTTGAGCATCCCCTGTCTCCTCGCTCTCACCCTGCGCCCCATCGTCCCCGTCCCCGTCCCCACCGCCCGTCCTGCCACGCTCAGGTCACCCGTCCCACCTCCGGCCTCCCGGGATGGGGACGGGGGGGACGTCACCGGGGTTTTGCAGGTCGTCGGTGGAGGCCCCGCCGGAGGAGCTGGGTTTGCCGGGCCCCTACGGTACGTCGGCTTTACCCCCGGGGGTGCCCCGGGGTGCTGAGGTTGGGGCTCCCTGTGTGTCCCCAAATCCCCCCCCACCACCCCACGGGCTGTGCGAGAGATGGGGGACGATGGGCACGGAGGTCTTTGGGGACCTCGAGACCCGTCCCCAGCTCGGGGTGTCCCCGCGCCTCGCAAGGTTTTGCTCTCTCGCAGCCTGTGGGAGCAACGGGACCAGCTTCGAGGACGACCTGACCCTGGGAGCTGAAGGTACCGGCCAGCCCCGGGTGCACTGGGGTGTCACCCTCTGCCATGTCACTGTCACCCCACGGGCAGAGCCACCCTGGTGGAGGCAGGGGGGGCTGGGGACAGGCAGGAGCACCCCCAGAGGGACAGTCACCATCGGTAGCTTTTCCTCCAGGAGGGTTTTGGTGGGGCGGGGTTGTCCCCAAGCTCTGTGTCCCCCCCCACACACCAGACTGTGACCTCTGGGGACATCTCCCAGTGTGACGAGCGTGGGACCTGTCCCCAAAACGCCCCGTTTCACTCCCTGTCACTTCTCTGCTCCCTTTTCCCAGCCCTTCTGCTAGTGGGGAGCGACAAAGCCACGGGCAGGTGAGGCTTGGGGTCCTGGGGGAGGCTGGCGGGGGGGTTGGGGGTTCACAACAACCCCTTTGCTCAGCCCTGTTGTCCCCCCCTGCCGCAGGGACAAGCGCCTCAGCCTGGGGCACAGCATGGCCTCCAGTGCCCCCTCCAGCCTCACCACCAAGACCAGTTCCAGGTAGGAGCTGGGGGGGGCGGGGTGGGTTTCTCTGAGGGGCGGGGGGGGTTCTGGGGTCACCCCCTCGTGACATCGGTCCCCGTGGGGCTGATCCGGGGCTGCCCCCCGCCCCGCAGCATCTCCGAGGTCCTGGAGTGGTGGCAGGAGGACGCTGAGGAGATCCTCTACAACCTGGGCTTCGTGCAGAGCGAGCCGGGGGCCGTGGCCCGTGTCCCCGCGCGCTTCTTCTCGGCGCCTTCCCGCGCCAGGGGCATCGACTTCCAGCTCTTCCTCAAGGCCCAAGTGCGGCGCATGGAGATGGAGGATCCCTGCCTGATGCTGGCCAGTGGGTGACACGCGGGTCCCCCAAACCCAACCCCCCCCCAGCCCGGGGACACACCGAGATGTGGGGTGGGATCCACCGTGCTGGGTTTTGCTCCTTTGGGGTGGTGGGAAAGATGCTCCCGCGCCTCAGTTTCCCCACTTGTGAGCTGGGGGAACACTCCGAGGCCCCCCCTGCTCCAGCTCCCTGCCCCATGTCCCAGCATCCCTCACCCCACAGGCCCCCCCCTGATCCCCCCCATCTCCTCCTGGCTCCTCAGGTCGCTTCCAGCAGGTCCAGGCTCTGGCTGCCACGGCCGACGCTTTCTTCTGCCTCTACTCCTACGTCTCGCGGACGCCCGTGCAGCGCATCTCCCCCTCCCACCTCGCCTGGGCTTGTCCCCACATCCCCGAAATCCGCGTCGCCCCCCCCCAGCCCGCCGTCCTCTCACCCGTGGAGCGCCTGAAGAAAGCCGTGGCCACCATGTGCCTCTACACGTCCCCACGGGGCGAGGACAGCCCCCGGGCCACCAGCCAGGTGTCCCCCGAGCCCCCCAGCCAGCCCAGCGCCCTGGGGAAGGTGGTGCAGGAGGTGCTGGAGCGGGCGCGGGAGGACAGATTTCGGTTTGACCCCACCGATGTCCTCGAGGGCTGGGGAAGGGACACGGGGACAGCGAAGCACTGGCAGGGAGAGGAGGAGTGTCCCCCAGAGCTGCCGTCACCGCGTGTCCCCACGTGTCCCCGTCCCAGCGGTGAGGATGCCCCGGCGTGCTGCGGAGGGGAGCGGGAGCCGTCCCCAAGGCCACCCCTGGCGGGGACATCAGCGGGTGCTGCGTGGGGACGCCTGGAGCCGTCCTGTCCCCATGGCCGGGGGAGCGGTGACAGCCCCATGGCGGGGGCTGGTGATGCTCCGTGTCCCTTTGGAGCAGGACGGCTCCGTGCGGAGGAGCACCAGCCAGATGACAGCAATGTCACCTTGTCCCCAACGCCGGGTCCCCCGGCCCCCCACGCCGGCTGGGTGTGGGTCACCCCTGAGCACCCAGAGGGGCTGGGATCCGAGGGGGACTCCGGCTTTGGCTCTGGCTCCTGGGGGCCCTCCCCGAGGAGGAAGGCAGGGTCCCACCGGGGTGACCTCCGGGACCCCCCTGCCTCAGACACACCGAGAGCTGGAGGCCACTGGGCTCGGCAGAGCAGGGGCCGGCGCCGGGGGGGCCCCCTGGATGGTCTGCAGCCCCCCAGGAAGGGTCCCTCACCCCAACATCCCAGCTGGCAGGAGCCAGTGGACTCCTTTGAGCTGGAGGAGGTGAGGGGCGATGCCCGGGTGATGGGCACAGAGGGGTGGGGGGGGCTGGGAGCGCGGGGGGGTCCCTTTGGCTGCCGGGTGATGCCGGGTGAGCCGGGCAGGAGGGAGCTGGAGCGGGAAATGTCCCCGGGGCCTGCTCAGGCTTTTAAGGTTTGAATGATTTAAAGCTTCAAATGGAACCTCGCGCAGGGGGGAGCCGGGGTCAGGGGCTCCCCCACGCCTGCGCGGGCTCGCACAGAGGCACCAGCAGCCTTGCACACTCGCTCACACGCACCCGGGTGTGTGCAGCCAGCGACACGCTCACCCCACGCAGCTCCTCACCCACCCTGCCTGCAGGTGCTGAGCCCCAGCGAGGAGGAGGAGGAGGAGGATGATGGCGCTGCCTGCGAGGAAGCTGTCCGCTCCCTCCATTCCTCTGTCAGGCTCCGCAGAAGTAAGTTGCGGGGGGGTTTCCCCACCCTTCTGGGGGGGTGGCGGGGCTGCCAGCCCAGCGGATGCCTGGTGCCAGCGTGTGTCCCCCTGTCCCCCCCCCCCCCCCCCGTGCTGTCCCCCTGCTCCAGGCCTCATGCTGCACACGGGCAGCGGGCAGTCGGACAGCAGCGGCTTCGTGGAGGAGCCGGTGCCCGGCCAGTTGCCCACGGCCCAGCTCCACGGCACCGACCCGAGGGCTTGAGGCCACCAAGGAGGGACCTGGGCTTGCCCTGGGGCTGGCAGGAGCCACGGCTGCATGTTGGATGGACCGTGCCGTGCCGTGCCGCCGCCTTTCGGACACGGGGACCATCCTCAGCCAAGGGCTGAGCACTGTGTGTACACGTGGGTGTGGGTGTGGGTGCACGTGTGGGTGCACGTGTGGCACGAAAAACCCTTTTGACTCAGGACTTTTGCCCCAAGGGGCTGAGGGCGCGGAGGGGGGGCCACGGCTGTGCCCGGGCAGCACCTCTGGGGATGTCTCGCCCAGCCTTGAGGCAGCCCCGAGGACATTTACCCCAGCCCCAGGGATGTTTCCCCCAGCCCTGGGGCAGCACCGGGGACATCCCCCCCCACCTCGTGCCTGGCTTTTGGGGACATCACTCGCACTTTGGCCCCCGTCGGTCCCCCCGTGCTGCAGCGCCTGTAACACTAGGACGGGGGTTTGCTGGGCAGAGCCAGCAACACGCTGGAAATAAAGTTCCCAAAGGGATGATGGTGGCTCTGACCCTGCCTGGAGCTGCTGGGGGGGGTGGGATCCAGCCCTGCCCACCCCCTCTGGGGTGAAGACCCCCAGCATGAGCCCTCCGCAAAGCGCTGGGGGGCTCCACTCAGCTCCGCGTCTGCCCTGGGGACAGGGGAGCTGCCACCAAGCCTGGGGGGTTCCTGCCCCTGCAGCGCCCAGGTCCCACCCCACCCCTGCTCAAGGGCTCCCGGCAGGGCTGGGGACCCGTGGTGGCCCCCCCTGGCCACATGTGTCCCCTGGGGTGCAAGCCCAGGGGGTAGGGCTGGAGCAGCGGGTGCTGCTCGGGACTTTTTTGGCCTCTCCATCTTCTCTCAGCCCTGCTGAGCCTCCTTCTGTTTCCTTATCTGGGCACTTCATGGCTCCAGGCCTGTTCTTCATCTTCCTGCCACCTTTTCTTTCTGGCTCGTTGTTCTCCTCCCCCCGAGGTCTGGGTGTCTGAAGGAACTGAATAACGATGGTGGGTCTGCACCGACAGCTCCTTAATCCCTCCCACGCTGCCACCGCTGCCACCACAACGTTGTTGGTGGCTTTTGCCCCAGGTGATGTGGGCACGGCCCCGAATTGGAGGGTGGGGGGTGGTGGGTGCTGGCTGGGCACCCCAGCAACCTCCCGCAGGGTTCACCCCAAAGCGGTCCTGAGCCACAAATTCAGGGTCCAGCTCTGCTCCTGCCCCTCCAGACCTACCCAGGGGACAGGTGACAAGTCACCCCATGACCTCAGGAAGGAGCCACCATGGTCCCCCTCCTCCCTGGGCTCTCATGGTCCTCACCCCAGTTGCCCACCACAGCGGTGATCCACCACCCTCCGCTCTCGGGTGCAAGGATGGCGCCAGTCCCGGGGCATCGGCGCTGGAGTTACTGGAAAAAAAAAGTCCTGATGGATAAACAAACCCCAGGGTTTCCCTGTGGAGAGCAGCCAAAACTGGGATTATCCTGGATTAGCCCCCAGCCCCTCCGGCACCCAGGCTGGCTCCCGCAGCCCGTCCTGGCTGTGGGTCCCGCGGTGGGGGACGGTCCCAACCAGCTCCACGCTGGTTCAGGCTGCCCAGGGCCGCGCTTTATCCGCCCCCTGCCCCCGGTCTCTGCAGCGGGGTCTGTGTGGGGACCCCCAAACCTGGATGCTCCTGCAAGCTGGGGCAGCAACCCCCTCCCGTGCCCTCCGGGTCCCCCAGCTCATCCGAGAAATCAACCCTCCTCCGCCTCCGAGAAAGCCTTGGGGGTGAACGGCCGGAGCTCAGCACCAGGTTACCCATCGCTGGGGGTGCCCGAGACCAGCCCCATCCCCACAGCGCCTGCAGGAACTGGACTGGGCTGCAAACCAGTGCGCCGAATGGAGGAACCACTGGGAGCTGGCGACGAGGACGGCGCTGGGGACACGGCGTGACATCTTCATCCAGCTTCGCTGCCGAACCCAGGGAAAAGAGAGCAACAGTTTAATCACATTTCATGCAAATGTTGAAGCCCTCGGTGCTTCTGAGACCGGAGCCGGGTGTTTTTAGGGCAGTGATGAATGAATCCGGTGGGATTCGGTAGCTTGTGAATGGTGCCGCATCAAAATGAAGTTACTCTTGAGAGCACCCGAGCTCCCCGGCCTCCCCACGCCGGCGATTTGGGAATTATCTCCCCAAGTCAGGATCTCAGCTGCCACCCGCTCCCCCGCTGGGGGTTTTGGCTCCGCACCCTGTATCCGGGTGCCTGAAATCTCACCCCAGGGCAGAGCTGGGTGCTCTCCCTCCTCTTCCCACTGGGAATAAACAGAGAAGCCGGGTGTGTGGCACAAATCCTCCCTCGGGCACTGGGCAGAGAAATAAATGGAAAATACCGAGGATTTATCCCCCATCTCTGAAGCCGAGAGGCAGCCAAGGCCCTGCCTGGGACCGGGGACGGTGATTTATGGGTGCAAAGGGATTAAGTGTCCTCTCCTCTGAGCTCCGGGCTGTCGCAAAGAGGCCGTGCGATTTCTGAGAGCCCACCTGAGCAGGGACAATGCGATTTGGCAGGTTTTAGACTGGAAAGAAAAGACTTGAGATCGTGAGAGCATTTAAATTCGAGGATGAACAACCCACAGCCTGATGCAGAGAGAGCTGGGAGCGTCTGCTTGCCCAGGGGCTGGAGGAATGATGTGGCCGAGCTGTGGGAGCATCTTCCCACGGGGAGCATGAGCTGTTTGGGGGGGGCAGGGGAGAAGGCAGGAGCTGCAAGCGTGGCCCGTGTCCTGGGTACGGGTTTGCTACGGCACCCCAGCAGCACCCATCCACCCCCCTCCAGGGCCCAGAACACCTCCCGGGACACATCCCTGGGTACCCCCCGCCCTCCCAGGGCTGTCAGCGCCTCCATAAATCTTCCCCTAAACTTTCACTAAAACCTTTTTCCTGCGTTTTCAGCCCAGAGATCTGACACCCCCCCCCCCCGATGAATCCCTCCCGGCCGCGCTGTCTGTGCCGGCGGGTCACGCTCGGCTGCCCTGGCCGCAGCGCGATGCCGACACGGGGCTGTCGAGCCGGGCTGTGCCTTCCGTGTCTGGAGAGACGTGACGGCTCCCTCCCTCCCCGCCTCACGTACGCTCCGGACGGGGTTTGTTTGCTAAACAGCGCCGGGGAGATTATTCATCCAGGTTTTTTGCAGTTGACGGCAGCTCGGCTCTCGCCGCAGAGCCGTGGCTTGTCTTCGTCTCGGGCAGCTCGTGGTTCCTCCCGTGCTCCAACCCGCGCCCTTGGCCTCAGAGCACCAACCCCCGTGGGCTCAGCGAGTCCCTTGAACCAGTGACGATGTTCTTGAGCTCAACCCGCAGCCCCAAAAGCAGAGAGAGGTGCTCTGCCCCGCTCATCCCTGAAATAAGGAGCTGGACTGGCCCACGAGGATGCTCCCGCAGCGTCCCCATCCCGCTGCCCCGCGGCGCGCCCAGCTCTGCCCCAATTCCCGAGCGGAGCCGTCGTCTCCTCGTGTTTCGTGAGGATCCCCACCACCCCCCTGGGCATCCCCGCTCCCTGCCGGGGCCAGGGCTGCGCTGGCGTCGTGTGTCCCTCCACCTCGCCAAGGCTCCGCGGCTCCCGTGCGTCCCTGCACTGCCCGTTAGCTCTCAAGTGGTGAGAAATAAGAGCGCTGGAGCCAAAACCCTGCTCCGTGATGAGCAAGAAAGGTCTGTGGCTGCAGGGCCGGCAGCCGAGGAGCTGGGGAGTGAGCTGGGGGGGGCGGCTTGGAGAGCGTGGAGTGCATGGGAGGGTGTGGGAGGCTTGTGGGGTGAACACGAGTGTACTGGGGGACTGTGGAGTGTACTGGGGTGCTGTGGAGTGAGCTGGGGTGCTATGGAGTGTGCTGGGGGACTGTGGAGTGTACTGGGGTGCTGTGGAGTGTACTGGGGTGCTATGGAGTGTGCTGGGGGACTGTGGAGTGTACTGGGGTGCTATGGAGTGTGCTGGGGGACTGTGGAGTGTACTGGGGTGCTATGGAGTGTACTGGGGGACTGTGGAGTGTACTGGGGTGCTGTGGAGTGTACTGGGGTGCTATGGAGTGTGCTGGGGGACTGTGGAGTGTACTGGGGTGCTGTGGAGTGTGCTGGGGTGCTGTGGAGTGTACTGGGGTGCTATGGAGTGTACTGGAGGACTGTGGAGTATACTGGGGTGCTGTGGAGTGTACTGGGGTGCTATGGAGTGTACTGGGATGATGTAGTGGGAGCCACGGAGCTACACAAGGTGTTGGGGCTTTGAGGACTCGGGAATTGCTCGACACACAGAGGGGTCGGGAGCCCTGGGAACGGGGCTGGGGCTGGTTTGGGGCTGGCAGCGGGGCTGGCTGAGCTGCCCGGAGGGGCTGTGGGGCTAATCCAGGCTAATCTGGGCCGATCCTACCCCTGGCTGGGCGCCCGGGCACAGGCACCTTCCCACACCTGGAAAATCCCGTGTGGCCCCGAGCCCTCCCATCTCTGGTCGCCTTCATAAGGGCCAGGGCCTGGCCCCGGCTCGTCCCTGGGGTGCTCCTGGCTGTGGTTGTCGTCCCAAATCCTCCGCCGTGATGAAGCTCTGGGTCGTCCTGCTGCTGGCCGGGCTCGCTTGCAGCTTGGCTACTGGCCAGGAGTCAGGCAGGTCCCCACGGGGACGTGGGGTGGCACAGGGGTGGTCCCCGGGGGGTGCAGGAGGGGGGTCAGGCCATCTTTTCAAGGGGTTGGGTGCAGAATGGGGGTGTCCTGGGTGCAGTGGGGGGTCCTGACACCCCACCGAAGAGGGTGATGCCGTCTCTCTTCCTCCTGCAGAACCTCTGGATGAGACGACCCCCACAAGCCCCGGTGAGTCGGGGTCCCGCGTGTGAATCCTGGGGGTCTGGTGGCTGGGTTGCAAGGACGAGGTTTGGGACCCCCCCAAAGACCCCGAGCCCTCAGGGGAAGAGCAAATCTTTGGGTTTTTTCCTCTTGTGCCCAAGGTGGGGTTGTTCCTGCATCCCTCTCTTCCTCCCACGGCAGGCGGGGAAGCGCGTGGGTCGCACCCCCGTGGCACGTGGGGTCTGAGCAGCCCCAGCTCCCCACAAACCCCCCAGCAAGAGGCAGCTCCCTCGGGGCCGGGGGGGTCAGCGCAAGGGCCAAGACGTGCCGGGCGTCAGGGCCACCGGTTTCGGTGGGTGGGTGGGAGGTACCGTGGAGGGGATGGGCACATCGGGGTGCTGGAGTAACCCCGTTTCTCCCCGCAGATGTTGAAGCAGCCGAGAGGGCTGGAAAGGGGGTGCTGAACCTTCTCGTTGACGTGCTGGACAAACTGTTGAAGGCTTTGAGCTCCAACATCATCGGGTGAGCGGGGAAAGGGGAGCAATGGGGGACGGGAGGGCTCTGTGGGGACAGGAGTGATGTCACCACAGAGGTGTCCCCAGCTCCTTCCCACCCCCTCACGCTGGATGCCGGTGGGGGATGTAGTGGGGTGAGTGCTGGGGGCCCAACTGGGTGCTCCCGGGAGGGTGGGATGGTGCCACTGGGCCAGGTCTCATCTCTTTGGTGTTTTCTCTCTTCCAGGTGACCAGCGAGCAGCTGGCACAGTAAGTCCCCTCCTTCCCGGGGAGCCTGGGGACACGGGGGGTGCTGGCCCAGGCAGGGATGCAGCTCAGGGCTGGGGGTTGGGTGGGGGGATGCTCTCCTGGGGGCACTGGGAGCCCCCCCCTGACCTCCATGGCTGCCCAGGACCGTGCCCGGCTCCTTCTCTGCTCCTGCCCTGAGAACTGAGCACCCAAACCTCCCCTGCACCCCACAAACCTCCCTTACACCCCACCAAACCTCCCCTGCACCCCACAAACCTCCCTTACACCCCACCAAACCTTCCCTCCACCCCACCAAACCTCCCCTGCACCCCACAAACCTCCCTTACACCCCACCAAACCTTCCCTCCACCCCACCAAACTTCCCCTGCACCCCACAAACCTCCCTTACGCCCCACCAAACCTTCCCTCCACCCCACCAAACCTCCCCTGCACCCCACAAACCTCCCTTACACCCCACCAAACTTCCCCTGCACCCCACAAACCTCCCTTACACCCCACCAAACCTTCTCTCCACCCCACCAAACCTCCCCTGCACCCCACAAACCTCCCTTACACCCCACCAAACCTCCCCTGCACCCCACAAACCTCCCTTACACCCCACAAACCTCCCTTACATCCCACCAACCCCCCCCTCCATCCCACCAAACCTCCCTTACACCCCACAAACCTCCCTTACACCCCACCAAACCTCCCTTACACCCCACCAGATCTCCCCCCCACCCCCTCACACCTCCCCATCACCCCACCAACCCACCCCTGACCCCACCCCAGGGACCTCCACACCCCTCTGCATCACGGCGGCTCGTCTGGAGCCAGCGCTGGGCTGGGAGGGCCGATTCAGAGCAGGTTTGGGGGGCAGTGGAGGACCCAGGACTGGCTCCCCCTCCATGGTGCGATTTGGGGTCCCTCCTAGGGCTGGTCCCAGGTGCCAGCACGCTCCCTGGGGAGCAGGATGCGTCCCCCTCCTCCCTCTGAGCATCCCCGCATGAGCATCGCGCAGCTCCCTGTCTCCCAGCTCATCCCGCGGCTCTTCTCACGCCTCGTGCGTCCGTCGCTCCAGCCCAAAGCTCCCAATAAAGCAACCCCCTAACTGCTGCCTGTCCTGTCCTGCCTGCTCTTTGCCTGTACCCGTGGCCGTGAGGGGCTGAGACCTGGCCCCACGCTGGTCTGGTCCAAGGGCACAATCCTGCTGCCAGACGGAGGCAGCAGCTCCAGATAAACCCGCTCGGCCCGGCTGCGCCCGCCCTGCAAAGACAGACCCCAAGACCCCAACCTGTCCCCAAACTCTCATTCCCCCCCAGGGTTGGGGTGCCAGGCGTTCTGTCCCTCATTAGTGAGGTTCGTTAGCTCCCGGGGCGCTTCCCACCCCCTTCTACTCTGCCTGGTCCTCATGGGCCTCTCTCGGGGTGCCCGGGGTGGTCCCCAGCTCAGTGTCCCCACCTCCAGCGCAGGGACGATGATGCTCTGGGGTGTCCTGGCGCTCCGGGTGTGGGTGGGGCTGGGACACGAGGTGACACTGGGTGGCTTTGGGGGGGTGCGTGGGGACAGGCTGCCCACCACTGCCTCATCCAGCACCTTCTGTCCTCCTTGGGGCTACCGGCTTTCACCCCTTTCCCTCCGCTCATCACTCAGGGGGTGACCACCAGCCCTGGGGGGGGGGTTGTCCTCCCGCTCGGGGTGTCCTTGTCCCCAGCTGTGCCCCACCCTGGCCATGGCAGGTCCGAAATGCGGCTGTGCCTGCCCCCCTCCCCCACGCATGGACGCCCTGTGGGGGCTGGGGTGTTGGATTTGCAGCTCTGACACCCCCCGCTCTGCCAAAAACCTGCTGGGGGGGGGGGGGGGGGGGGGGGGGGGGCTGCCTGGTTGCCATGGCGATGAGGATGATGCTGGCAGCTCCGTGGGCAGCGGGTGATCTTCCCAGCAACGGGGGAGGAAGAAGCTCCGTGTTTTTTCAGACTCGTGGGATGCTCCAGAGAGACACGGAGCCGTCTGGGATAAGCCCGGAGCCGTCCCGAGAAGGGCTCAGCTCCGTGGGGTGCAGCTTTCAGTCGCACCCCCAAATCCGCGCGCAACCGGGGCACGCTGCTGAACCAGTGCTTACTGGTTTCCAGCTGGGGAGACCAGTGAGAAGAATCCCACGGCTTCTGCTTGGAGGACAGACAAAACCTGGTCACCCACCACCTCATCTCTTCACCGGTGGTGGGATGCCCTAAATTGATGATTTTTCTCCCAATAAACTCCTTGTAGGAATAAACCCAGCACCTCCCGGAGCGGGCAAATGCCCCGTCCCTGCGCGAAGAGCTGCCTCCTCCTCCTCCCCTGGGCTGGCAGCTCTGGCTCCAGCTGGGCGCAGGGGTGCGAGCTGCTGCGCACATCTCACCACCGCCTCCCTCCCGGCATTTCTGGGCAGCTTTGGGAGTAAATAAAGCTTTTTTTTTTTTTTTTTGGGCACGGTTTCGCAGGGGAAAGGTGCGTTGTGCAAGCGCAGAGGAGCTCTCAGATGGCAAAGTCCACCTCCGAGCTGGCCAAGGGAAGCGGGAGGGGGTGGATAAACATATGCAGCGACAACTGCAGCGGCCACCTCCCGCTTCTCACCGCAGGTGAGAGAAATCTCATCTTAAAAAACAGCTTTTTTTCTCTTTTTAATTTTTTTTTCCCCCAGGAAAAGGCTCCTGGCGGGGACACCGTGAGCTGGGCCGCTCTCCGCAGAGTGGGATGTCCCCGGGGAGATGGCACAAGTTATTCCTGACAGCTCCTCGCCCCGTAATTGTTCCCCGAGGTGGGTTAGTGCGTTATTAGCGACGGATTTGCTGGGGATGGAGCGGAGCTTAAATTAGACTCCGGCTGACGGAGCCCTCCTGGGTTTGTGCCGGGCGGTGTAATCCGGCGTGAAAGGCTCACTCGCGTTCGCCTGCCGCACAAAGCGAGGTGTGGCCTTGTCCCTAAACCTTGAGAACTGACCTTAAAAAGGGGCCTGGTTTTGGCTGAGCAGAAAACCTCTGAGCTCGGGGCAGCTGGATGTCGCTACCTGGGAGTTGGTGACTGCAAAAGACTGCGGGGTGCCCAATGGGGGGCACTGCGGGGTACTGGGGCTGGGGGCCAACCTCCACCCGACATCTCTAAGGCTTTACGGCATCTTTTTTTCCGCATTTGAAGCATCCGTAGGCGGGAGGTGGGGACGGACGCGGTGCTGGGGGGCAGCTCACAGGGGGGTTTTTGGCTCGCCCTCCTTTTGCCGAGTGGGCACCGCGGTGTCCCAGGACGTCACCTCCTGCTCGGGTCCCCTCGGGAGCACCCGCGGGCGCAGCCTCCACGTGCGGTTTGAATTTGGAGCTGGGAGCCGCGCTGAGCCTGGAGCCGGCCCAGCTGGCTGGGAGACGTCACCGCGATTATTTCAGTTAACTCAATTTACTGCTATTACTGTCAGCCGGACCTAACGACCTGACACGGAGCAGCAGCCCTTAGAGGACCCATTTCTAATTAATTTTAGCTCATAAACTAATTAATAGATTTGCTTGTAAATTCTCAGAAAAATCCATGTTCTTTGCAAAGAGCAACCCTTTATCCCCAGGGAGGCTGGGCATCCTGGGGGATGCTCTGCTCTGACCCTGCTTGTCCCCTCCAGCTCCTTGGCCGCATCCCGGTGCCCGTGGAGCTGCGGGGGCTCCTCTTCCCCAGGGATGTTCCCCCCGCGCCGGCACGGAGCCGCGGAGTGCTCCTGGGGATGCCGGCAAATCTCCACGCCTGGGTCGAGGCCAAGCTGGACCAGGTGCCGTGGCAGCTCCTCGCCGTCGTCGGTCCTGGGGGAATGGTCCAGGGATGCTCCGGGGGTGGGGGGGGCACGGTGGCCCCGGCTGTGGAGCCGGAGGAGCGGGGGGCAGCAGCTGGGCGAGGAAGTTGCCAAACGGGCAGAGACGGCGGCTCCCGGCAAAGCCGTGCCCGCAGCTCAACATCTGGGGCCCGTGGTTGCCGTCCAGGCAGCAGTGTCACCGCCTGTGCCAAGGCATCTTCCTCCTCCTCCTCCTCCTCCTGCAGAGCCTGGCTGGGGGCAGGGGACAGGAGACTCCGGTCTCGGGGGGCTTTGGGGCAAGCTCTGGGCAGAGCCCAGCAGCCCCCAAGAGGCCGAGACCCCCTCACCGATGCCCACACGGGTCTTTTTGTGCCCCCCCCCTCGAGGGTTTAAGGGGTAGAAGTGGCTGCGGGGGGACCCTGGGGCTGTGCCAGTGGTGCCACCCAGGGATGGGGGGCTGTGCGGTGCACAGGGCAATGCTCACCCCAAAGTCCTGGGCCCTGGGGCTGTGCTGCACCCCAAAGTCCTGGAACCCCAAATCTGTCCTGTGACCCCAGGGCTGTGCTGTACCCAGTGTCCTGGTCCCCCAGACCTGTCCTGTGACCCCAGGGCTGCTCTGTACCCCTTGACCCGGCTCCCAGATCTGCCCAGCACCCCCAGGACCGTGCAGCTTCCAACCCTACATGGTGGAGGACGCAGCGGTTTGCACGAGCTGACGACCCCCTGGAGGACTTCTGCCTGGACGAGGCTCTGGCGTCCCCCAGATTGGTGCTGGGCCCTGGCTGTGGGCGTGGAGAGCACCCCAAGCGGGACGCGGGGCACCCCACGGGGCTGCCGGCTGCTGAGGTTTCTTACCAGCAGATGTCAGCTCCCGCCTGGGGATGCGCGGCCAACGCTCGGCCGGTTCCGCTTCTGGCTCTGCACCGTTGCACACGCGTGTGACGGGGCTGCGGCCTTCCCCGGGGCGTCACGACCCCCGAGGGCAGCGGGGTGACATGGTGGCCCTGGAGCTGTGTGGGCCATCACCGCTGCAGCAACCCGGGACTGACCGTGGCTCTTCCTCTGGGAGCTGTGCAGCTCCCGCTCCGTGACCCAGGGCTGTGCGGGGGTGTCCTGCAGCCCTCATATCACAAAATATCTCCTTATCAAAATTCCAGTGTGCAGGGGAGGGGGTGGGCACTGGGCTGAGCATCCTGGGGAGCTTCGGAGTGAACAGGAGCCAGAGGTCCTGTTCTCCAGCTCCCGTCCCCTTCTCCAGCTCCCGTCCCCTTCTCCAGCTCCCGTCCCCTTCTCCAGCTCTCCAGCTGCTCAAGGGAGGGCGAAGGGCTGCCCAGGGGGCTGGAACCCCCCCACAGAGCTGTCGAGGAGCAATGGAGCGGGGCTGGAAGGACCCCCCTGGCCCACAATGAGCAGCCCCCGGCCCACGAGCAGATGTTGCCTGCGCATCCCGAAGGACACCAACCCGGGACCCTTCTCTGTGATGTAAAACGGGGTCTGGGGACGGCACATCAAGGGCTCATCCCGGACACCTGCACCTGGCAGCAGGTCAGGGTGCTTCGCCTGCACCCCCTCTTTGAGGTGCCCTCCGGGGCAGCTCTGTGTGGAGCCGCTGTGCCACACTGGCTGCCCTCAGCCTGGGGACCCCCCAGGACATGCATGAGTGGGGCAGCGGGACCGGGACATGGCGGGTGGGATCCTGCACCTCAGCAGCCAGGTTTGTGGGTCCCCGCCCCACCCAGGACACCCCCCTGGCTGCCACCGTGGGAAAAGCCTGTCTTGGGGCTGAGCCTTGGGGTGTTTCTGCCTCAGCAGGGCTGGGGAAAATATTCTTTCCCTGCCCTGATAAACCGTTTTCTGGAGAAGGTGCTGGGCATTGCACCCCTCTGCATTCCAGAGGGTCTCCACCCACCGAGCCCTGGGGACATTCTGGCTTCACCTGAGCTGATGCTGGAGTGGCCAGATGGGTCGGGGGGCACCGAGGGGCTCAAGCACCCCCAGAAAGTGGGGAGGGAAGGGAAAGCTGGGGGAGCAGCCCTGGGCTGGGCAGGGGAAGATGAGGCAGGGAGCTGGCTGGGACGCTCAGCCCCGTACATCTCCAGAGCACCCCTGGGTGCCCCCATTCTCTGTGCCCCATGCCTGGGGGTTTTGGGGGACAGGAAGGGTGCTGCAGCGAGGGCTGGGGACACAGCTGGTCCCCACAGAGTGTCCCCAAGGCCTGACACATCCCTTCTCCAGCACCAACAGCCATCAGGGTGGTGAAACACCCTCCACAGCCAACTGGACCCCATGGTTGGGCCCCCGGGATGGTGCCCGTGGGGCTTGGGAGACCCCCAAAACTGAGGTGCCATGGGGCCCCAGGGACAGCGTCCCTTTGTCACAGCCCCCCCGCCGCCTCTCCCCGGTGCCACCATCGCTCAAACTGACAAACACGGGTCAGTGAGCGCTGGCCGCAGCCCCCCCAGCCCCCCACTGCCCCGCCGGGCCCCCCAGCCCCTGATTTCTCTTTAATTGCATTCCCCAGTGTCATGCAAATCAGCTGTCCCGGGCGCAGCTGCCGGGATTAAATTAGACCCCGTTAATACGCGGTAATTGCGTTTCCGCACAGGCCCAGGAATGCCAGCCCGGGTGCGGGGGCGGCGGGCGGCCGGCACCGGGGCGGCCGTCGGCTTTCACAATATTTACTCTGGCAATTACCCTCCCTTCCAGGCCGCGGCCCCTCGGAGGCCAGGGGCTGGCGGGGGGATTAGGGGATGGAGAGAAACACTGGGGTGGGGGCGGTGGCCTGGGCTCCTGGTGGGACATGGGGATGGGGGAGTGAATGAGCTTCCCCCGCTTCTCATCATCTCCAAATTCTGCCCCTTGTATGTGCAGGTTGGTGTCCAGCCACGAGCATCTGGGTGGTGGCTTCATCCCCTTTCCAGGAGAGCATCATCGAGGTGGAACATCCCAGGGTGGAACATCATCGAGGTGGAACATCCCAGGGTGGAACATCATTGAGGTGGAACATCCCAGGATGGAGCATCATCCAGATGGAACATCCCAGGGTGGAGTAGCATCGAGGTGGTGCATCCCAGGGTGAAACATCCCAGGATGGAGCATCCCAGGGTGGAGAAACGAGGTGGAGCATCCCAGGGTGGAGTGTCCCAGGGTGGAGCATCATCGAGGTAGAACATCCCAGGGTGGAACATCTCAGGATGGAGCATCCCAGGATGGAGCATCCCAGGATGGAGACTTGAGGTGGAACATCCCAGGGTAGAGCATCCCAGGATGGAGGATCCAAGGTGGAGCATCAAGGTGGAGCATCCCAGGGTGGAGAATCGAGGTGGAGCATCCCAGGATGGAGCATCCCAGAGTGGAACATCATCGAGTTGGAGCTTCCCAGGATGGAGCAACAAGGTGGAGCATCCCAGGGTGGAGCATCCCAGGGTGGAGCATCAAGGGTGGAGCTTCCCAGGATGGAATATTCCAGGATGGAGAATCAAGGTGGAGCATCCCAGGATGGACCATCCCAGGGTGGAACATCATCAATATGGAGCATCCCGAAGTGTAACATCATCAAGGTGGAGCAGCATCAAGGTGGAGCACCCCAAAAGTAGCTCCTTTTGGCATGTCTTGCAGGCATTGGGAGGACCTGCTCCAGGTCCCCCTGAGTCCCCCCCATCACCTCAGCCCTGTCAGGATTGTGGCTTGTTCCCTGTGACAGCAGCCCCAGGACGTGGGGCAGCTGAGAAGGACGGTGCCTCCAAGGGAGGTTTCCCCACAGAGCACCACGGGGTGAGGGACATCTTGCGTGTGGCCAACTGATGGGGGCAACGTGGACAAGCTCAGGACCTGCCACATCTTCTCCAGGTGTCATGGGGATGGTGCAGCCTGTCCCTCGTGGTCTGCACCGCTCAGAGCCCCGCAGCAGAGAGGGAAACTGAGGCTCAGGATGAGCAGGATATGTGGGGTGACGGGGACCTGAGCCACGACCCCGAGCTGAGAGGGGTGTGGGGCAATGGGATGGTGTCCGGAGCCCCCAGTGCCCGGGGAATGGAGAGCTGGGGAGCGATGTGGGGTGGTGGGAAAGTGATGGGGGGGACGGGGTGAGATTTGGGGGTCCTGCAGGGGATGGGGGACCGGAGGGGATGACCCCCAAGAGATGGGAGGGTTAAATGGGGGCTGGAGGACACCTGGGAGGGATGGAAAGATATGTGGGGGGTGAGGAACATGTCGGGGGGGGACACAGGGGAATACGGCACATGGGGTGGGGGGCTCTCAGGGAGGGTGGGAGGTCCCTGGGGTGGGCACAGAGTAGGGTTCAGGGGTCACCAGTGCAACTGTGGCTGGATGTGGGGCTGAGCCCGGCCGGTGAACGGCAACACCCGGCCGTGCTTCCCTCCCACCCACCCCAGAGACCCCCAGCACCCACCCACCATGGGGCAGGGGGGGGCTGCACCTCCACCCCAGCCGCAGCCCCCCCATCTCTGCCCACCGAGGGCCCCATCCCAGGGCTGGTGATGGAGGCGGGAGCGGGAAGGTCGAACATCTTGCGCGAGCGCGGTCCCGGGGGGCCAGAGCCGCCCGTAACCCCAACAGATGCGAAGGCCCCGCACAATGGGATTAGCCAGCGGCACGTGGCCGGCAGACAATGCGCCCGCCGTCGCCCCGCTCGCTCCCGGGGGTCACTCCCCGCTCCCGGCATCCGGGGGCCACCGCCAGCCCCCGGGGGAGGTTTCACCGTGTCCCCCCCTCCCTCCCCTTCCTTCTCCGGGCGCCCACCGGCCCCTTTGTGCGGGTGCCCAGACCTGTTGGAGCCATCTGTCAGGGAGGGGATGAAGCCGTCGCCCAGCCGGGCAGTGTGGCAACAGGCAGATTTATTGGCCGCAATCTGTTCCTGCTTGCCCTGCCCGTCCCAGCCTGGCGGTGGGAAGGAAGCCACGAAACCACTAATGAATTAATTAGTATTCCCTGTAATCCCAAAGACATGATTGCGAGCGCTCTAAATTAATGTGAAGGGTCCTGCGGGCTGGCGCGTGCGGGGAGGGTCCCACGCTGAGCTCTGGGACAAGAGTCCTGGCAGGGATGGAGTTGGGGGGGTGGGGGAGCAGGGGATGACTTTTGGGGTGTCATCGCTGTCCCCCACTTCCAGCCCCGCTGCTCAGAGGGGCCCAGCCCCACCCCCAGCCCCGCGGCTGCAGCCCCCGCGCTTGGAGCTCCGGGTCCGAGGGGCAGAACAAGGTGACCCTGTAACGCCCGTCCCTTAATTAATTGGGGGGGGGTCTTTTTGCATCATCCCCCCCTCACTGGCCGGGGGCTGTGGAGCCCGGGGGCCCCTTCCCTTGTCTGGGCAGCGAGAGCTCAGCCGGGCCCCTTCTGGCTGTACCAGCCACTAATTACTCCCCCTTTGCTCTCTCATTACAGCGGGGAGGGAACCGCAGCCCCCGCGCCCACCCCCAGCACCTGGGCCGGAGCCAACGTCACCCAGGGCCTGGCCCCCCCAACCCCCCCCAACCCCCAGCACATGGAGGGTGGTGACACCCAAGTCTGAGACCCCCGGCAGCCCCAGGTCACTGTCACCTCATGCTTGGCCGTGTCCTGTCGGATGGGGACCCCCATGAGGGACCCCACACCTTCCCCCCCCCCAGTGGAGGGAGCTGTGTGGCAGGGTCTGTCCTGGTGCTGGGCAAGCGGGGTGCCCGTCCAGGGGTGCCCATCTAGGGGTGCTCACCCAAGGGTGCCCGTCCAGGGGTGCCCATCTAGGGGTACCTATCTAGAGGTGCCCATTTAGGGGCGTCCATTCAGGGGTGAGCGTTTAGGGGTGCTCACCCAGGGGTGCCCATTTAGGGGTGCCCATCCAGGGTGTCCACCTAGGGGAGTCCATCTAGGGGTGTCCATCTAGGGGTGCCCATTTAGGGGCGTCCATTCACGGGTGCCGATCCAAGGGTGCCCATCTGGGGGTGTCCATTTAGGGGTGTCTATTCAGGGGTGTCCATCCAAGGGTGCCCATTTAGAGGTGTCAAACCAGGGTGTCCACCCAGGGGTGCCCATCTAGGGGTGCTCACCCAAGAGTGCCTGTCCAGGGGTGTCCATTTAGGGGCATCCATTCAGGGGTGCCCATCCAAGGGTGCCCATCCAGGGGTGCCCATCTAGGGGTGTCTATCTAGGGGTACCTATTTAGGGGTGTCCATCCAGGGGTGCCCATTTAGGGGCATCCATCCAGGGGTGCCCATCCAGGGATGCCCATTCAGAGGTGCTCATCCAGGGGTGCCCATTTAGGGGTGCCCAACCAATCATGCCCATCCAGAGGGGTACCCATCCTAGGGTGTCCATCCTAGGGTGCTCATCCAAGGGTGCTGGTCCAGGGATGCTCACCCAGGGGTGCTCATCCAGGGGTGCCCATCTAGGGGTGCTCATCCAATCATGCCCATCCAGGGGTGCCCATCCTAGGGTGTTCATCCCAGGGATGCTCACCCAAGGGTGCCCATCTAGGGGACCCCCGCCAACGCACCCACCCGGGAATACTCGTCAAGGGACACCCATCCAGGGATGCCCAGGGACCGGGGGTGCCCACCGGGGGACACCCCTCCGGGGATGCCCGGGGTTGCTGTCGGGGCCCCGGTGGGGCGGCAGGAGGAGCTGGGCTCGGCCACCTCCCCCCCGTGGGAGGAGCCACGCGGGATCCGCGGCCGGGCAGGAGCCGCCGGCAGCGCGGAGCTCTCAAAACCGCCCGACGGCGGAGCTGCCGGTGCCGCCGCCGCGGGAGCTGCCCGCGCCCCCGGGGCTGGAGGCACCATGAGCCCGGGCAAGTGACAGCGGGGACTCGCTCCGGTGCCCAGGTAAGGGCGGACCGGGACTCCCCGGGGGTGCAGGGGACCCGAAGGGACGTATCGGCCCCTCCGACGGGGCTCCGCGGCCGCTCGGTGCCCCCGGTTCCCCGGGCGAACCCCTGGGACGGCGCGGGGGGCTCGGCCCCGACGGAGCAGCGGGACCCCGTCCCGGGGCGAAGGGGGGGGGTCTGCGCCCTTCGAGGGGAGCCACCGGGGGTGCAGGACGAAGGGTGGGATGGAGCCGGCGGCACCGAGCCCCAGCCGCCACCCCCCGGCCCCCCGCAGCCGTCAGGGATGGAGCCGCAGCCCCGGAGCCGGGGGGGGAGATCCCAGTGCCGGGGGCTCTGCCCAGCCACGGGTTGGCAGCGGGGCCGGTCACCCCCGGCCACGTCGGGGCTGGGCTTTCGCTGGGGATGGAGGTGATGAAGGTGAAGGAGGGAATGAAGGACCGGCTCCAGTCCCCGGCTTTTATTTCTTCGCTCCCGGAGGGGGCAGCCCGGGGAGGGGAGCCCGGTCGGGGGGGCCGGTGCTCTGCAAGCACAGCCCCTTCCCCCGCGAGTCCTCCTGAACCCCAGCAGCGAGGAAACCAGCATCCCCCACCTTCCTCCCCCATTCCCAGGGATGCTGCGGGGCTGCCCTTGAGCAGGCTCCCCCCTCCGAAAAAAATGCCCCAGTTGGCTGAAGGTGGGACTGGGACTGGGACCATGGGTGGGACTGGGAGCTCTGGGCAGTCCCGGGTCCAGGACTCGGCTGACACCGGTGGCCCCGTAGCCACTCCCTTGGCCGTGCTGAAGCCGATGGAGCGGCCGTAGGGTTTTTAACCCGTGCTGCAGCCAGAGCTCACCAGGTCCACGTCCAGCCGGGCCACATCCTGCTGCGTTCCCAGGCAGGACACGGTGCAGAGATCTCAAGTAAATCCTAATTTTCCTGGTCTGCTTGGGGGTGTCTTGTCCCTCCTGCCCCTCTCCGTGATGAATTCCCAGCCCCAGCTGCCTGTTTTGGCTCTGGCTCTTGTGCCAGAATCTTTCCTGCATCCTCCTCCTCACCCCTCTGGGTTTCTTCTGCTTCGGGTGGTTCTGTCTGGGCTCAGGGTCTTGGTGCCAGGGGCTGTGCAGGGCTGGAGTTCGTCAGTCTTTGTCCTGAACCAACTGTCCCCCTCTGGGGGAATCGAGTCCCTTGGAAGGAAACCAGTGGAGGGTTGAGACCAAGTTGCTGGTCCTACAGGAAAGGAGAAGGAATTGACCCCACTTGTTTGGGATGGGGGCTCAGTGCCTGGTGACACAAAGGGAGAGCATCTCCCTCTGCCCCCAGCTGAGCCATCCCTACTTGAAAATTAAGTTTTCAGCTACAGCGGGTTTTTTTCCTGCAATGGGATTCTGGTGGTTCTTTCAGACGATGGGGGATGGAGATGTTTGAAAAGGAAAGATATCCGAAATAATGGGGCGGGACAAGCTTCCCATTCCGCAGTGGGTTCCCACAGCATCCTTACTTGGGAAACTGGGAAACTACCCGAGTGTTCATCAGGCAATTCCCTCTTTGCCTACTTTCCTCAATTTAAAAAAAAAAAAAAAAAAAATTCCGGAGAAAGAGAGGAAAATCCCTAAAAATTCAAACTGGATTTCCAAAGAGACAACGTTCTGAAACATGTCCATGGGAATATTGCACTGTGAAGTGCGGGAAAGCGGGGAAGACGCCTCTTGAACAGAGCCCCAGACTGAGTGATTTCCTTCTGGGGTGGGTTCTGGTGCCCAGGACCAGCGAGGGATGGGGGCTGCAGGCGGGGATGCTGCGTTTGAGGGAGGTCCCCCAGGGTGGAGTGGAGGAAACGCTCAGAGTGCAGCCTGGAGGGGTTTGGGGGCCCATCCGCAGCCGTTTCTGGGCTGCCCTCCCCACGCAAAGCGGGCGCAGCCCCGTGGTCCCACCAGGATGCCGGCAGAAGGTACCAGCTCCATCCTGGCTCAGCCAGATCCATCCATTCATCCCCAAGATGGTCCTTCACCACCTTCGCCCACCGGATTTCCCAGCATCCGACAGACCCCTCTTACTCTGCCGAAGAGTTAATTGGGGCCACATGGTCCTCCGGGGATACGATGGCTGTGAGCAGCAATTAACACCCTAATCCAGCCCGCAAGCCCCATCACTCATATTAAAAGTGGGATTTTCCACGTGGGGCGGACGGGGCAGCGGAGCCAGGGCTGGGGCAGCGCACTTGCAGCAAAGCTGCTTTCAGCTAAGCTTTATTAAATGAGTCAGGCACGCTGACAGGATTTGGGGGGCTGATTAACATGAAACCCCGGCTGGTTTGTGCGGTGTGGCTGCGTTCGTTATGGCAGAGGGAAACGAAGGTTCAAGCGAATGTGCTCAGGTTAGAAGAGCTCGGGCGGGAAAATCTCCAGAGGCAGCTCGGCAGAGGACCTTTACTTTCAGGCTCCCTTTTTCAACTTGCAACGTGACGATCAGGATTGAAGCCCTGAGGGAAAGGACTCATGAGTGGGAATAACCCCAAGATTGAATTGTTGGAAGCCCTGAGCCCTGGAAAAGAGCTGCTGGGCCCCAGGGAGAGGCTTCAGTGGCTCCCCCAAAAATTCACCAGAAATTATTGTAGGTAGATAAATAGATAGGTGATGGATTGATAGATTCTGTAGGTGCCATTGGTGGACAGAAAGCAGTTGATGTCTCTGGAAGCTCATTTTGACCTCAGTTCCTAACATCCTCAGCGTGTTGAGTGTTTCTGCTGGAATTCATTAACATCTTGTCCCTTTGTTGCAGAGATCAGAGATGACCAAGACCTATGCCAAGCCCAAAGAGATGGCGGAGCTTGTGAGCACCCAAGCCTGGATGGATGAAACGTTGAGCTCCAAAGATGAACTGAAGGAGGAGGATGGAAGGCAAGGTCCTTTTGCAATGATGTCTGGCTTGAATGAGGAGCATGACAGCATTGAGGAAGAAGAGGAGGAAGAGGAGGATGGGGAAAAGCCGAAGAGAAGAGGACCAAAGAAGAAGAAAATGACCAAGGCGAGGTTGGAGCGGTTCAGGGCCCGGCGGGTGAAGGCCAATGCCCGGGAGCGCACGCGGATGCACGGCCTGAATGATGCTCTCGACAACCTGCGGAGGGTGATGCCCTGCTACTCCAAGACTCAGAAATTGTCCAAGATTGAGACACTGAGGCTTGCGAGGAACTACATCTGGGCTCTGTCTGAGGTGCTCGAGACGGGGCAGACTCCTGAAGGGAAGAGCTTCGTGGAGATGCTCTGCAAGGGCTTGTCCCAGCCCACCAGCAACCTGGTGGCCGGGTGTCTGCAGCTGGGACCGCAGACCTTGTTCCTGGAGAAGCACGAAGATAAGTCCCCGGTGTGTGAATCGGCCATATCCAGCCACTCCTTCAGCTACCAGTCCCCGGGGCTTCCTAGCCCACCCTACGGGACCATGGAAACGCATCTGCTGCATTTAAAGCCTCCGACCTTCAAGAGCTTGGTGGATGCTTCCTTTGGAAACCACCCCTCTGACTGCACCACTCCCCCCTACGAGGGTCCCCTGACGCCACCCCTGAGCATCAGCGGGAACTTCTCCTTGAAGCAAGATGGGTCTCCAGACCTGGATAAATCCTACCCCTTCATGGCCCACTATCCCTCAGTCAGCCTGGCTGGAGCACACGGACATGCCTCTCACTTCCAAAACACGGTGCCACGCTACGAGATCCCCATAGACATGAGCTATGAGTCCTACCCACACCACGTGGCCGGGCCTCAGCTCAATGCCATCTTCAATGAGTAGCAAATCAGAGTTAGACCCAAAATCTTGACGCAGAGAGAAGTTCAGCTGCGTCATGGAGCTGTTTCTAGAACGGACACAACTGGAGCGATATCGTCGCTACGGGGTGAGGGACTTCTGAGCATCTCTGCAGGACATCGCTGTGGAAGGGTCTGCTGGCCCTCCGGTCCTTTCCCAACAGGTCTGCACTGGTGCCACCTTGCTGATTCCTGAGCTGTCCCCAGGAGCCACATGAACCCTTCCCGACAGCTGAACTCTGAGCAGCCACCGCCAAAAGCTGAGCCGTTGCCTCCTGCTCCCTGTGTTCCAGAGATGCTCCTGGAGGTGGCTTCACCCTGCAGGACTTTCTTCCTGAACACCCTCCAGCACTTGGGATTGTCCCTTGTCAGGGCATGATGGCTCCTTGTCCTCCCTCCTTGGGGTGGTGGGGGGTGGGCACACCCCTGTCTCTCATCAGGTGGAGACAAGCCCCTCCTGCCCCTCGGGATGACCAGTTCCCCTTCCGCAGGCTCTGATGGGATCATGGTTTTCCCAGTCCAGCCGTGGCCAGGCGGACTGGCAGAGGTGGGAATGATCTGGACCACTTGCAGAAGACCAACACGGTTGCTCCTTCTTGAAGCTTCCCACCCAACGGAGAACCTTATCCTTGTCATCCAGCCGGGCTCGGAGCTTCTCCGTGATGATCCCTCCACCGCTCTCCGTGCTGAGCCCTGCTGCCCGTCCTCTTCTGAGCCTCAGACCTCGCCCGTGACCCACAACCAGCATGAGATTAGAAGCACATGGACCTTGAAACCTCGTTAAGGGACTGTTGGTCCTTCAGAGCACAAATATCCCGGCTGGAAGAGGAGCTCTCAGCTGAACCCTCGCTCCTGACTAGGGCCACGTCTTACGGTTCGTAGTGTCATTTATCACGATCCGTGTCCTGAACACATCCTGCCAAAAGAAGTGTGTCTTAATTTCCTGTTTTATTTATTATTTACTGTGTGTGGGGGGGTCTAATTTATTTCCTTCCATTTTACATGAAATGTGGAATGTGCTAAATAACCTCCTCATTTTCCAGTTGACTTCCAAGTGCTTAGTTGGAGTTAGCTTTGTGGAGACATGTGGTTTTTGCAGTGCTGTTGCTCCAGGATTATTTATTAGCCATTATTTATTTAATTTATTTTCTTCCTGCCCTCACAGTCTATTTTCTGGTGATGAAAGCAAGTATTTAACCGAGGGGTTACATATTTAATGTTGAACTACATATTTAACATGGTCGTTTTTTGGATTTTGGAGGCTGATCGTGCCCGGCAGCTCCCAACTCATCCTTTGTATTTCTATATGAGCAATAACTTTTAAAGGCTATGCAACTATTTTTGATTTCAAGAAAATCCAGGCAACTATTTTTGATGTCCCACTGGCCTTGCGAGCCCGGCTGGCCAAACCTCCCTGTTTTGCAGAGGTGTTTTGTATAGAGTTGGGAATTTGGAGATGACTTGAGCTCCGGAGGTCCCTGCCCAGCCCCTGGGTCCTGGGGCTTCTTCCCTTTTGTACTGAGAGCAAATGTTTATCCTTTTGTAAAGAAAGCAGAATTGGGGTTTTAGCTCAAATAAAGTTGTGGTCTTGTTTCAAGCAGCATCGCCCCAGGGCTGTTGTCTCCTTTTCTGTGGTCCTCAGCATGGTGGTGGCAGTGAGGAGCTACCTGGGGGGGGACCAGAGGATCTGAACTGGAGTCCAGCTGGGTTCCCAGACCTTGGGGCTGGGTTCCATGGGCTGCTGCTGGTGGCTAGTGCTGGCCACGGGCCCAGCAGTGACCATGGGACTCCCTGGGAAGGTCATGTCCAGAGGGGTGGGGTGGGGTGGGTGGTGGTGGGCGCGGCTGCGGGGCGAGGGTGGGTGCCTTTACCGTCGAGCTGCTGCCGGCTCTGCCTGTCTGGCCCCGGCCCTCATGGGATGCACGTCACGAGCACACGCTCACACACGCGTAGACACGCATGGGAACGTGCGCACCATCACACACACGTGCTGCCCCAGACACGCACACGTGTGTGCACCCACATGGATGTGCCCATGCAGGTGCGCGCACACGAATATCACACACGTGTGGGCGGGGGGCGGGGGCACCCCCACTTCACCCCACCTCAGCCATCGTCCTCGAGCGGGGCTGTGCGTGACCCGGCCCCCACGAGTCCTCATTTCCCAGCTGCGCTAAAAACCCCGAAACAGCTTCTGGCTGCCATCGGCCCCTCGCGTGGGGACCCCCCTGCTCCACGTGTCCTCGCACAGCTCAGTGCTTCTCCGTCCCCCAGCCCCGCGCGCCGGCTGCTGCCGGGAGCCCGGTGGGATCTGCCAAGCGCCTCGTCCCCCGCAAGCTGTGCCCGGCACACGGGGCGAGGGCGGGGGGCTCTCTGGGGGGACCCGCAGCTGCAGCCGCGCTGCAAAGGGCTGGGGGAGATGCTGCGGCTCTGAGTGGGGCCAGGGAGGTGGACTTGGGGCTGGCGAGGAGAGGAGAACTCGTGTGACCCCCAAACGAGAGGGCAGCGTCCCCTTTGGGGTGCACCTACCTGGGGGTGGGTCTGGGGGTTATTGCAGCCCGTGGAGATGGGGAGACCCTTCCCAGCGCGTACGCACGATGTGCAGGTGTGTTCTGAAACACGCCACCGCTCACACACGTGTGCGCACGCGGGGCTGGGTGCGTGTAGAAACCAGCACACGCAGACTCACAGCCCCCCTGCACGCGACCTACGGCCACACACGCGTGTGTGCACAAACCCACGTGCCGCCCTTACACACACACACCCCGGACACCCACAGACACCCACACGTGTGCTCACCCCCTCCGAGGGCAGCGTGACCCCCCCCACCCCGAGGATGCTCTGGGGGCAGCGGGATGAAGACAGCGGCTGACTGCCCGCTGGTGCCCGGGGTCCAGCTGTGCCTCCGGCCCCCCCAAGCCCCTTGCTCGTTGGCCAGTGGCCCAGCCCGTTGTGGTGCCAGGTCCCCCGGGCATGTGGGAGCCCGACAGCAGGGGAATCGCCCCTTCCAGCAGCCCCAGCCAGTGCCAAGAGGGCAGGGAGCTGTGCCAGGCTGGGGCAAACGCTGCCCGGCCCCCGCAGGGCTGCGTGTGTGTGCACAGGCGTGCGAGGGGTGAGGGAATGTCCCCATGTGTGTGTGTGTGTGCGCACGCAGGGTGAGTGGCCCACGGGGAGCTCCGGGGTCGTGGCTCAACACTGGCTGGCACTTGGGCTCATTTAAATCCCCCTGCCCCGGGGGCCCTTGGCACTGCTGTGATGGTGTGGAGCTGAGAACTGGCGTGCTCACTGCACCACACGCTCCCCAGCGCTGGCACAGCCTGGGAGCCCATGGGGCAGGTCCTTCTCCCTCCCTGGGGGGGTCAGGGGGGGTCCCTCTCCACCCCATGCCTTGCTGGGTCCCCACATCCCCCCCTTCCATGTTCTCCCAGCATGGGGGGAGGCTGGGAGAGGTCCCACAGCCGCGGGGGATGGGCCAGGCAGGGTCTGGGTGCTCGAAGGGCACCCGGGATGGCAACGCTGCGGCTCACCAGCCCCAGTGAGGACCCCCAGAAATGCTGGGGATGAGCAGGGGCCCCGGAGCTGAGCCCTGAGAGTCCATCAGCTGCACTTAGGTGGCCTTAATGACTAATTAGCCTCGAGGACAAAGGATCCCTTGTTAAAAACGGTGACACAGCTGGGAGCGGAGGATGCGCTTCCTCCTGGAATAAGGACCACGGAAGCTGGAGCAGGTACCGGGAGCATCCCATGGGCCATCCTCTCCTCACGTTCCAGTTCCTATGGCTCCAGTTACTGGGCGAGCACTGGTTTTGGCTGCAGTGTAGCGGCAGCTCCAGACGCCTCTTGGACTTCCACAGCTTTGCTTTAACTCCACCAGCATCTTCAGCTGGGCCCACGTGGAGGTCGGCTTGGATGGCAGAGCAGCCCTGCCAGCCCCTCTCTGGCACCCCAGCAGCCAGCCCCATCCTTGGTGGGGCTCATGGAAAACCAGAATGCCTTTTTTTTAAGGATACTGGAAGGAGAAATCAAGCTGGGAAACGTGCAAGGTGACCATCAGAGCTGAAAAAGCCAGCTAGGAACAACCTCCTACCCCATGACCTTCCCTGGGCAGGTGGGATCTTTGGAAGGGAGGGATCTTGGGCTCTTCATCCCAGCGAGGAATTCCCATGGCAGCGGTTGGGGTGTCCAGCACCAGTCGGACACGCGGCTCGGTCAGCGCTGGTGGTGTCCGTGGAAGGGGACTCCCTGCCTCGCCCTGGGGAAACCACAGTTGGGAGTAGCTCTTCGCTCTGAGGGCCCTGGCTCCACGTCGCCCTGGTTTCCACAGCGGGCTGGGAGTGCCCAGAGCTGTATAATTGCTAAGTCTTTTTAAACCTCAGATTTAAAAGCTGTAATTCTGATATTGTTTGTAATCTGATAACACTGTGAGCCACTGAGCTCCTAATGTGCCCAGCTTGGGAAACCATGAGGATTTTCCCACTAAGCCGAAATATCAGACTGTTGATTCTTGAGTTAATCGTCTTTTCCCCCTTGGGGACATCAGATTTTGGCAACTAACTTTCTTGCTGATTAGTGGGGGGCCGGTGGGAGAGGAGCCGCGCATGGTCCTGAGAGAATCAATGTGGTGGCACTGTGCTTGATCCTGGGGAAAGTGGGACGTGCCAGGACACAGCTTGTCTGCACCTACCAGGCCCCGAGGGTTAAACTGGGCTTGTGCAAAGCCGGGACCCTCAGGCTCACACCGTCTGTTGGAAACCAACCCATCATTTGCATGTTTGCAGCCTTCAGGACCAGTTTCTTCTTTCCTTGAGCCCAAGCTGTTGCTCCTGGACGTGGCTGTGTGGGTGGGTGACCCCGGTGCATGGGGTGTCCCCATCTCTGCAGCATCTGGCACCCTCCAGTCCTGCCCAGTGTCCCACCCAGCCCTGGTCTGAGCCACCCAGGTCCTTGGAGTGTGGGATCAGCAGCGCCACGACGCTGGAGATTGATCCCTGTGGATGTGTTGTGGGGATGGACGCCTGGGAGAAGATCCTGGCCAGCTTGACCACCACATCCCAGGCTCTGGTGTCCCGGCAGCTTCCAAAACCTGCAACTCCTCCATGGAACGGAGCGTCCGTGCCTGCCCCACCACCCTGCTCCCCTCCCTGCACCCTGCCTGGGCCAGGGCACCCAGGGGAGGGCAAGGTCCCCTTCCCACATCCAGCCCGGTGGAACTGGGACCAGGTTCCGCATCCCAGCGGGTCCTCCGGAGCCTCCCGCTGGTGCGGGGTGGGGAATTCACCCAAATCCCAGCCCCTAAGCTCTTTGCCGCACTCCGGATCAGCCGCGGTTCAATCTGTTTGCAAAGCTGTACAGAGTGTTTACGCAGTGGGGACCGGTCCAGGGGATTAGGGGAAACGTTCCCTCGGCATCTGCTCGGCCCAGCCGCGGCCAGCACTGGAGCATCCCTCTCCTCGGGGGGCCATCCCGGCTCTCCCAGCCCTCCCCATCCCCACCCTGCCGTGGGATCCAGGGAACGCGCTGGGTCCGAAGGTGCTGTGTGTTCTCCTGGCACCCAAAGGGATTTCGGTGCTGGCAAAGGGTCCTGCTTGTGGTGGAGGAGCTCATGCTCCACCCAGGTGCTGGTGTGGGTCCTGGTGGGCTGGCTGACCCCGAGGGGAGCTCAGGGTGACCAAGAGGGACTGTCATGCAGCTGGGAGAGGTGTCACCCCCCTCCCCTGGGCTCTGGGGAGTCTCAGGATATCCCTGAGCCCGTGGATACATGGGCAATACTAACACTGTGCCAGCTTCCAGCAGCAGAAAGGGCCCTTCTGGAGGGTCCCCTAATTCCTGAGCCCCTCTCTGGGGTCATGAGCCTGAGTGTGGTGACGGTGCTGAGAGCAGGAGACGAAGGTGCCACCCTGAGCTGGGTGGCCGGGGTGAGGGAGGCCCACGGGCTCTGTTTGGAGGGTGCCACACGCAGCACTTTCACCCTTCTCCCCCTCTCCCACGGTCTGCCCTGCTCGGGAAACCTCGGAAATCACGTTTGGCCCATGAGGGATGTTCCTGAGGTGTCACTTGGATGAGCCCTGGTGCTTCTGCACCAGGATGGGAACACCCTGGGCTGTCAGAAGAGCTTGTGGGGACGTGGCTGCTCACCCCAGAGCTGTGCCAGCCTGCAGCCATCCCCTGGCCTGAGGGCTGCGGTCACCGCCCGGGCTGCTGCGGGGTGCTAAATCGTGTCCTGGAAGAGCAGAACCCGTCACTGTCCTACACGCAAGGATCTGGGCTGCTGGTGAGGGCCGACAGCCGGAGACACCCCGAAATCAGCCTGCGCTGGGGTGGGACCGGGGCGGCATCCCCAGCCCACGGCTGAGCCGCTCTCTGGGGGCTGGCAGCAGCGCAGGCAGCGCGGGCAGGGACAGGCAGCCCTGGGCAGTCCCCGGAGCCCTGGCATCTGGGTGGCACCGGGCGTTTCATTGCTCCCCATCCCTGGCTGAGATGTGGGAGGTGGCAGCTGTCGTGCACTGGCCAGCACACACAGAGCGTTGGGTTGTTCGTTTTTTGGGTTTTTTTTTTGTTTTTTTTTTTATATTATAATACAAGTTCAGGAACCTCCCAGCTTAATCCCCACCAGATAAACTAACAGTGGAGAGATTTGGAGTTATTGACGAAGTCTTGCTGCTCGGGTGAGATTAGAGCTCGGCTTAATCTTGTAGCAGGAGGGTTTGGGGATGGTTTAATCAGAATTTGTACAGGAATAATCCCGTCTTTAAACTCGTCCGCAGCCCAATCCCTCCCAAGTTGTAATCAGGCAGGAGCCTCTCAGATGAAGAGGCCTCGGGGGGTATTTCCAGCCCAAATGATGCAGGGGGAGTCCCAGAGACACGAGCCAAGGGCATGCAGGTGCCAAAGACCCTGCACGCACCCACCCAGGGCTCTGGCACCTTCCCCAGAGGGGAAACTGAGGCACGGACCCCAGCGAGGCTTCGCTTCTCATTGTCCTCCTGCGTGGTGACTCGATACCAGTTTCTGCAAAGGATTAAGCTTGCGGGATTCGGCCACGTGTCCACGAGATGCCCGAGCCAGCAGTGGCCCTGGTGGTACCCGGAGCCTGGGGGACACTGAGATGTCACCTGGCCAGGAAAGCCTGAAGCACTCCCCACCAGGGGACAGGCACTGCAGGGCAGGCGGCCCCAGGACCAGCCCAGCCCTGGGGACTAACCCAAAGCTGGGGGCTCAGCCTGCTCCCCACAGCCCCCCCTGTGCCCCGGACGGGGGCTCTGAGCCAGCAGCCACTCTGGGCTACTCAAAGGACATCTCCTGTGCCAGCAGCCCTGCACAAACCCCACCTGACTCACAAATAAGACTCAAATCACGCGCCAACGAGGTTGCAACCACCATCCAGAGAGCTGGGCACACGCTTTTGCCCTCCGAACCCTGCCAGGGCGCCGTAAGCCGCTCCCTTCACCGCACCGTGCCTCAGTTTCCCCCCCAGGGCTGCCGGGCTCACCGGACCCTTGTGCAGCGCCAGCGCCCGGCGGGGACGCGGCTGCTTTTGTGCCACGCCGGCTCTTTCAGGGAGCACAAAGACGGGACACAGCGGCACAGATGGACCCTTTCAGAGGGGAGTGGGCTCCTTTCTCCGTCTGCCGCCGGGCTCTGCCTTCCGTCGCAATCCCCCTTAATTGAATCCGCACTTTCATAGCTCATTACCCCGCTGATGGATTGGATTAGCCCGGCCTGCGGCCCGCCAGCCTCTGCGGGGAACAGTTGGCTGCTCGGCGTCCCCGCGGGGAGCAGGAGAAAGGTGCAGAGGGGGCCCAGCGGGCTGTCGGCCGTTAGCCGAAGCTCGGGGGCAACGGACGCGACCTTGGCTTGCCTCTCCAACGGCCGGACCCAGCTGCGGGCCGGCAGCACAGGCAGCCCTGCCTGCTCGCTGGGCCACAGGCAGGGGGGAGGCGGTAGCCGTGGCGGGTCTGTGGTCCTGGCCGTGTTGGACCCCCCCCCCCCCCGCGGGGTCCTGTGTTTCCCCAGTGGTATTTATTTGATCATAGGAAGAGCATCCCCGGGGTGGGAGGGATGCAGGAGGGATGCGGGAGGGATGGGGGGGACCAGCTCTGGGGTGGGACATCAAGGACCTAATGCTGAATCTCAGAGCAAGAGGAGGGGGGGCTCTGCCACCCCAAACACGGGGCAGGACGCCGGCACGTGCCGATTTCGCCCCCCCCTCCCTGGCGCTCGCGTGTCCATATGGGCTAACGGCCGCGGCGGCTCCCGACCCCGCAGGCTCATTAACCTCTGCTCCGGGGCTGGACCCCCAGCCCAGCTGCCAGTGATGCTCCGCACCCCCTCCCTGGCTGCTTGGGGGGCTCGGGGGGGCGGTTCTGCTCTCCACCACCCCTTACATCCTCAGGATGAATCACTGTAAAAGGAAGATTTACTGTATCTAAACCCTGTCTGGCCTCCTACCCCGACCATGGCAGGGCTCACCCCATCTCCACTGCATCCCCGAGAAGAGAGACGCTGCCCCAGGGTCCCCTCCCACCGTGCACGTGGGGGCTGGGTTGTTTTGGGGTGTTTTCCCAGTTAACTTGTGCCCAGGGCTGGGACAGAGGGTTCCTGAGCCGCCTCAGAGCGCCCCATAAGCAGGACAGCATCTCCCTCACCGCAGAGCTGAGCATCGCCACTGCGTCCTGAGCCGTGCTGGGGATGCAGCAGAGCGGGGGGCTTGTCTGTGGGGGGCGTTTCTGCCTCCCCTTAAAGTGCTGAGCCTCGGGAAAGGGAAGGGGCTGCATCCCCAGTGGGATTTTTGCCGGAGCAGGCTGGCGGTGCCGCGTCGGCGGCCGGCAGAGAGGAGCGGTGCTGCCCGGGCTGCGAGAGCAAGCGGAGGGCCGGGGCCCTACATCCAGATGGAGATCCCCTCCTGCCAGCTCAGACAGCTGATCGCGGCGGATAAAAAAGTGCCCGCGGCGTAAATGGTTTAGCATATTCCCCTCTGCATCCTCATCCTCTTAGCAAAAGGTACAGCCGGGCACTCCCGGCGGGCTCCCCTACCAGATGTGGCCAGAGTCCCATCGGGGTAGTTAGTGCCGTATCGTTTACGGGAGGGGATTAGAGAGCCTCCACTTAGAGTCACGGTCCCCAAGGCCTCTCGGATTAGGATATAATGCAGCAGGCTTTGCCTTACGGGGGCTCAGATGGAGCTGGAACCCTCTTCATCCTCACTTTGCAAAAGCTCTAATGGCTGGGAGTTGGTGGGGGTACCCGGGGCTGCGGCTGGCCGGGGCCCTGGGTGGAACGGCTGGGTGCTGCGGTCTGTGCCAGGGGGAATCCTGGTGGGATCTCTTGGGAAAGCTCGGCTACTTCCAAGGGTGAGACCCAGCCCATGAGCTGGGCCAAGGACCTGGGGGTGATAGAGCATCCCTCCACCCAGGACCCCGAATTTTCAGCATTTTTTCTTCAAAATGGGAGGGACGTCTCCTGTCTGCCCCTGGGAGAGGCTCGGGGTGTCCTGCCTGGCCTCCAGCAGCCGCTCCGCAAGACCTGGGGATGTCTCGCAGCCCTCCGGGCACCCCAAAGGGAAGCTCTCCTTGCCCCAGTGTCTGCATGCTGGCCCATCCAGGTGTGGCTCAGCGTGGCCTTGTGTAAACCTCGATGGACAGAGTCCAAACCAGGCTCCAGGGACGGCCGGAGCGCTGCTGGTGGGGCGCTGGCAATGGCCAGCCTCCTCCCGGTTCCCTGTGCCCAGCACAGCATGGGAAAACCAGGGAAAATGAGGGAAAAAACACCCTGCTTGGGTCAGTGGTTCAAATTCTCACCAGCAGAGCCGTGTCCAGGGTGTAAGTCAAGGTTTTTGGTCCCAGCTGGCCCAGATCAGGTGAAGGAGGCCAAGCCCTGGCCCTGGTTTGCAAGGCAGCACCCACACCTCCCATGGGCAATGAAGCAGCACGTCTGGCCAGGCAGTTTTGGGGGGAGCCAAGGGGATACCCCAATATTCTCTGACACAGGGAGTGGGGGGCAACGGTTGCCTGAGCCTCCCCGTGAGCTCAGCTGCAGCGAAGGCACCCAGGCAGCCCACGAGCCCCACGGAGGGACGGCCAGCATCCCCCTCCGAAACTCCCCGACGCGGCTGCGCTCAGGTGGGGGATGCGATTGTGCGGTGTGTGTCCCCCCCCGAGAGCCAGCGTTGTCCCCGTCAGGCACAGAGCTGGGGGGGCCCTGGAGTCCCTGAGCTGGCAACAGATGGCTGGAGGCAGCTTGCTGACACCTGCCCCTCCTCTCCACCCCTCTCCTGCCCTTCCCTTTCTTCTCCGCTTGTTTTGTTTGATTTCCCAACACTTTGGGTGAAGCCGGAGGGTCCCGCCGTGCTGCTCCCCTTGGCCGAAGGGAGCCTGTCCTGGGAGCCAGACTTGAGGCCAGAAAGATTCTGAGGGATGTGCTGGCTCCAGGGAGGACCAGGAGGCCCTTCGGATGGAGGGTGATGCTGCGGAGGATGCTGTGGCGGCTCTGCCAGCAGTGGGCAGGGAGCTTGGGGTCTGGGAGCCCCACTGATGGGCACTTTTCCTGTGCTCTGCCT
The DNA here is from genome assembly GCF_031877795.1 of Strix aluco. NCBI lineage: Eukaryota > Metazoa > Chordata > Aves > Strigiformes > Strigidae > Strix > Strix aluco. The sequence continues at coordinate 1,483,817 of NC_133957.1, read as the reverse complement.
GGTCTGGCCACCTGGGCACGACCTGGAGGCTCCTGGCCTTGGCAGGCAGCTGCCTCACATGCTACAGCCTGAGCTGATGCAGGCAGGGGGGTCCATCAGACTGACACATCCCCAGAAAAGTGCCCACCCTGGCCCCTTCTTGCTCCCCCACGGCTTGTGGCAACCAGCGGGGTTCCTTCTGGGTGGGGGCAAAGCTCAGAGCAGCCCCCCAGCACCACCGGAGCATCTCCAAGCACTGGCCGATCCCCCAGTGCTACAGCCACCACCATGGCAGCAGCCCGGGCCGGGGTGGGCGACCTTTCTCTGCGAGGTTTTGTCTCCATTCACCCCCAAAACAGATGCTGGAAAGCAGCTTCCCAGCCCTGGATGCTGTCGTCCTTCTAGCCGGGGAGTTCTGGCATCGAGGAGGCTGGTGGCGAGCGGGCAGGACTGGGAGTGGGCTGGGGGATGTAGAACTGGGAGGAGGAACTGGGTCCTGTGCCAGCGCAGCCCCGCAGCGAGCAGCCACCACCCGCTGCCTCTCTGTAGCTCTGCCGCAAACCTCCCGAACGGGCTCTAGCCACGATGAAGGTGCCTGGAGCATCCTCGTCCCACAGCTGGGCTCTGCCTTGCCCCGCACAATATCTGCCCCTCGCAAACAGCCCCCATCCACCAGCCAGCACAACCGCCTCGGCCAGGGCCCCGAGCTGCCCTGCAGTGCTTGAACCCGCAGTTTAACCCCCCGCCCAGGTCCTGCAGTCAGCCCCTGCTGCACCCCAACTCCCAGGCGCGGGAGAGGAGCGATGCCCACGCTGCCGGGAAGGGAGCTGATGGCGGGGAGCCGACCCGCACCCATCCCAGGTGCCCCTGAACCGCCTCTTCCCCAGTTTCCCAGTGCATTTCTATAAATCAAGCTCTGGCATGCCCCCCTCCCCCGTGGCGGGGTTTGGGGGTCACCTGTGACCCCTGGCAGATGGTGCGGGGACTCCCACCCCTTCCCCAGGAACTGTTGCAGCCGGCCATCTGTCAGGCAGCTCAAATCTCCCCGCTCCTGCCTGGGAGCTGCCGTGCAGCATCTCCACCCTGGGACTCCGGCTGCTGCCTGCCCTGCCGACGCAGGGGGTGCAGGCAGGAGGGGATGGGGAGAGAGGGGGGGCGAGGGGCCGCCCTGCCTGCTGCCCACCCAAATTTAGGGAGGGGGGGATAAGCAGAGGAGGGGGCTGATGGGATCCCTGTGCCTCGGGGGAGCTCTCAGGTAGGGCTGGCAGCGTCAGGCAGGGATGGGGCTGACGGGGCGAGTTGTACCCCGAGTGGGGGGCATCGTCTCCGGGGGGGTGGTTACTGTGGGTGGCATCCTGGGGGTCCCAGCACCAAGCTACCCCTCCTGCTGCCCAAGGGGGCTCTGGATTTGCCCCCCAGAGCACGGCACTGGGAAAAGCACCTGGAGCCCTGAGCAGCCCCAGCTCTGGGTGCAGGGTTGGGGGGGGTCTCTGGGGACCTGTGGCCCCTGGAGAGAGCACAGCTGGGCAAGGACGGAGGATGCACCCACCGCAGACCCTAATTTCCTTGTGATGGGCCCCAGGGAGAGGCTGCCTCTGGGATGGAGACCCAGGGGCCCAGCAGCTCGACCGGCTCCTCGGTCCCCAGTTCCTGAGGGCAGGACCCAGGAGCAGCTCCTGGCGCTCAGAGACGGCAGGGAGGCTGAGCCTGCTGCACCCAGAGGAGCTGGGTGCAGGGGGGGTAAAGGAAGGCAGGGGACAAGTTTTGGGTGTCACACTGGAGGACTAAGTGGCACAGATTGTGTCACTGACCCTGGCTGGCAGAAGCTCGCTTGGCCCAGTGTCCTCACCCCCACAGTGTCCTGCACCAGCAGACCCCCAGTGAGGAGGGGTGGCTCCTTGGAAGTGATGGAGATAAATGGAGATGAGGGTCCTGGGGTAACGTGCCCCAGTGCTGGGGGGTCTCAGCCATCTCTGCTTCCCCAGGATCCCCAAAAGATCCATCCCCAGTGGGGTGCCCTGCTGTTGGGCAGGCTGCAGTCCCCCCCCCCACCCCCCGGCAGGGCTCCTGGAGGGGTGAGGGGATGGATTGTCACCGCAGGGACAGGCTTTGCTCCATGTCCCCTCCCTGCAGCAGCCTTACCCGTGGGACTCTGGGGCTGGAGGTTGCAGCCAGAGGGGAAGAGGGTGCAGCCCCTGGGCTCGATGCGGCTCTGGCAGCACCCGGTGGTCCCAGCACCCACCCTGGGCTGGTACATGCCTGTCCCTGGCACAGAAGTGATGGGGGGGGGGCAGGCTGCACGGCGAGCAGCAGCTCCGGCACGGAGGAATTAAACACTTCTCCATCCAGGGTCAGTATTTATTTCACTCGGGTGTGCTACTTTCTGCTGTACATCCCTCCCTTCCCCCTGTTCTTCTGCTGTAACTGGGGAACACAACACCCCCCGGGACTGGGGGGGGGCTGAGGCTGCTGCCTCCAGCCCCTCGCTGCCTCCACGCAGGGCACGGCCACCACCGTCCTGCCCAGCTCCTGCTGGTACCTTGCCCTGGTCCTACAGCGCGGCCGGCCACCTCCCACAGCGGGACCAGTGCTGCCCAGTGCTGCCCAGTGCCGTGAGGCAGCCCAGGGCCCCAGAGCAGGGCTGCAGTCACCACCCCCCCCTGCCCCCCGCTCCTCCCAGCCTCAGGGCGAGATCACGTAGGCCGTGGCGATGTACTTCTTGCCGTTGCCGTAGGTGGACTTGGTCCAGGGGTAGGTCTGGATGCTGAGGCTGTAGCCACCCAGGCTCAGGTAACATCTGTGGGGACACAGCCTGTGTCACAGCCCTGCTCCACCCCTGAGCCCCACAGCCGCATCTCTGGGGTGCTCAGTGTCCCCACACCAGTCCTGTTCTACCCCCGAGCCCCACAATCACATCTCTGGGGTGCTCAGTGGCCCACACCATCACTGCTCCATCCCCAGCCCTCCCCACCCGTGATGCCCCAGAGCTGATCGTGCTCAGGAGGGCACAGCTGGCTCCACAGCTGGAGGACAGACGGACAGACAGATGCAGACAGACGCGGTACTTACGCCCTCCCAGGACGAGCGATGAAGCACAACGTGTACAGCCCAAGTTCAAACTCGGGGCTGGAGCCGATGAAGGCAGAGCCCACCTCCTTGTAGAAGCCGTCCCAGCTGAACTGCAGCCCCAGCACGTCGGGGTAGGTGTCCCACTAGAGAAAGGGGGTTCGGGGATCAGAGCCCCGGCTCCGCTCGGCTCCGGGTGCAGCAGGGAGGGAATTCAAACAAAGCCCGTCTGCACACGAAGCCAGGAACTCTCATGCCCTCTCCAGGGCCAGATCCAGAGCAGCTTTCACCTGGTCTGAGGAGCCACCAGACAGAGCCCCCCAGCCTCAAATTTCTCATTTGTGGTTTGGGAGCCCCTTTTGCCCATTGCATCGTCTTTTTGGGACCTCCCCACCCTGCCTCCATCCCAAGGTCCGCACAGGGAGGCAGAAGGGACGTGGCAGGGTGAGGAGCATCTTCTGATGCTTCCGAATCGCCCCATTTGGGATGCGGCTGATTTGGGATCACTTACTGGCCCGTCAAAGTTGTGGCTGAAGTAGTTGACGATGCCCTTCTTCTCAAGGAGGTAGAAGCGAATCCAGTTGTGAAATCCAGACACTTTCCCTTTTTTCACCTCCCCTAAACACAAGCGAGATGCTGGGGTGAGCCCCCCAGCCCGGTGCTGCCTGGTCCCCCCCGTCCCACTGGTGCGGGCTCTACCTGAGAAGACGTGCTCAAAGCCGCTGGAGTCCTGCTCGCCGTCTCCTCTGGAGTAGAGGCCGAACCACATCTCCTTCAAATCAGCGACGAACTCCTGCTCGGAGCTGTAGCGGTCTGCAGGCAAGGCGGCGTGGAGAGGAGGGGGCCGTGTCCCAGGGTGGGAGCACAGGGAGAGGCAGAGCCAGGGCTCCCCCCATCCCTCTCCCAGTCCTCTTCCTCGGGAACAATTCAGCTTTGCCCTGCTCAATTCTCCCACGTCCTGGCAGCTCCTCCAGTCTGCCTCCTCCCAGGTCATCTCCCACCCAGCTGGGGCTTTCCTTTGGGATACCCAATGCCCAGGGACCCCCTGGCCAGCCCTGTCCTGTTCCACACTCACTTTTTTGGTGGAGGAAGGCAAAGAGTTTCTTCATGAGCTCAGTTTTCATCACCTCCTTGAGGAAGTTGTCCTGCTCCCTCAGCTCCTCTGCCGTCACCTCCTCCTCCCTGCCAGTTGCCCTCTGGTAGTTGTCCAGCAGTTTAACGAAGCTTGCATAGGTGGGTTTGGAGAAGAGCTCCTCGTTGACGTATTTGTAGAGCCTAGGACAGCACGGATCCTCCACTCAGCAGGGAAGCAAATGTCCCCCCTAAAACCAGCCCTGCACCCTGGCTGGCCTCTGCTGTGGTGGCCCTTGGCCACTGCTGAGGATGCTGGCCCACACTCACGGCCACGGGGAGCGGTCCTCCTGGTCGCCCGTCTCATCGGGGGAGGCCTGGTACTGGGGGTTAATGGCGATGTCGCTCGGGCGGGCTTTGTTGTGATCCGCCCTGTAAAGCTGTTCCGAGACGCGGAGGAGATCCTCGTCGGTGATGGCATCCCGGCTGCTGGAGAAACCTTCTGCAAGGAGAGGCAGGAGGCTGGCAGGAGCAGGCAGCAGCTCCTGGGGCTGCAGATTAGCTGCCCACGGAGAAGCGAGGGTGATGCAGCGCCCGATGCTGGGGTGACACAGGGGTGTCCCAATCCTGGGACACTGTGAGAGCTGGGTGCTCAGCACCGAGGGTTAAGGGGTGCAGGGGGGCCCCAACCCGCTCCAACCCCACACCCTGGGGACAAGAGCTGGCCCCAGGGCTGCAGGCTTTCATTGAGCACTGGGTGAGCTGGGAAGCATCAGCCCCTGTCTCCCAGGCACGATGCTGCTCTTTGCACCACGTCTGCTGGGACCAGCCCCCTCTCGCTCCCCCACATTTTAGGTGCGCAGTGACCAGGGGATGCAAAGGCCAGCTCGCCCCTGCCTCTGGCTGCTCCATGCCTCCCGCGTCCCCCGGCTCTGGTGATGGGAGATAAAGCTGCTGGTAAACAGGCGGGTGATGCTGGGGCTCCCGCTGCGCCGTCTGCTCAGCAACGACACGCAGCGGCTTGGAGCAGCTGGCAACAGGCGCGGAAACGGCCAGAAACCAGCGCGACACCCCAATGCCATCGATCCCCGAGAGCCGCGGGTGGCAGAGGAGCGAGCTGCCCCAAGCACACGGGGTGAAACTGGGGTGGTGGTTTGTTGCCCTTGCTCAGAAGCGGAGCTACTCACCGCGGGTGCGAGCTGCCTCCTCGGCCCATTCTCCACCTGCACGGAGCCGAAAGGAAAAGGAGATCAGGGTGATGGAGACGTGGGCTGGGGGCTGCCCAGGACCCCCCCCCATAAAACACACATCAACACAGGTGGACACATGCTTGCAGCCAACCCCTTTGCACCCCACGGCTGGGTTGTGGCAGCCTCAGGGAGACAGCAGCCCCCCCAAGCCCCCCTGTCAGCCGGGGATGCTCACCGGGTTGGCAGTGCCTGTAGTAATCCTCGCAGCAGTTGCCGTACGTCTTGCACTTGGCGTCGCAGTGGCACTCGTCCTCCTCGCTGTAGGGCTCCTCGCAGCGTCCCTCGCAGGAGTCGGGGGCCGTGTACAGGTCTGTGGGAGAGAGAAACAGCAGCGTGGGCCTCAGGACAGACCGAGCACCCCGCCCCAGCCAGCCCATGACCTGGGAGCATCCTTCCTTCTGCCCAACTCCCCCTCCCGGCAGAGCCTGAAGGACCAAGCTCCGACCCTGGAGCTATTTGGGATCCTTTGTCAGCATTTCGGGGTGACATTTTGACCGGTTGAATCCTCAGGATGCACATCTCCGTGGGTCACTTCTCTTCAGCCATTTGATGTTCACCACGTCAGGGCCACTTCCCACCAGGAAGCGCGTTCTCATCTCCCCACCATTAATTGCTCCTTCTGATTCACCCTTTTAATGCCTGGCTGAGCAGGAGCGCCCCAGGTCCTGCCGTCTCCTGGCCGGAGGTGAAGTGCCACATTCCAGACACCCTTATTTGCAACTCCATCGCTCTTTCTGCAACGCTGGGAAAACTGGGAACTCCTTCCCGAGCTCTTTATATGATAAATGCTTTATTACACATGGTGGCAAAGCTAAAAATAACGCAGCAACTCAGGCTGTGCCTTGAACAGGGCAAGTGCCAGGTCTTGGATGATGGACACTTGCCATCAAGCCAAGAGGGGCTGTAGGAGACCAAGATGTTGGGTTTGTACTAAGCGACAGCCCAGAGACCACCTGCTTCGGGAAGGTGCTCGTCAGCTCCTGACAGGAGCAGCAGGACAGCCGGCAGCACGAGCAGGGCTTTTCCAGCACCCCTTTTCTCCAGCCAGGGAGGTGACCATCTCCAAGGACGTGCTGAGAAGCCGCGTCCCAGCCACATTGCCAGCCTGTAAAGGGATCGCTGGAGGAAAGGGTGTTGCTTTCCCTCGCAAACCTGCAATCACGCAACATCTTAAACACCTCTGGGTTGCCAACCTTGAACTCCGGCAGCACACGCCCTCGGGGAAAATCCCGATACAGCAGTGACGAGAGTGACCTCCAAGTGTCACGCGTGCTGGCTTCTCTCTGCACCCGCATTTCTTGCTCTGTTGTCTGGCATCTCACCCAAATTATTTGTGCTTTTCACAGTCACATAATCAAGGTCCCACATGTGCTGATGAGAGAGGAAGAACCTCTTCGCCCACCAGGCAACCCAGCCCAGGCTGGCTGACCATGCTGCAAGGCCACACTGCTGGCTCCTGTTTGGCTTCTCCTCACCAGGTCCTTTTCCACAAATCTGCTTTGCAGCAAGAGGGGTGTTAGTAGGAAAGAGTTGCCTGAGGTGCTCCTGGAGGCCATCGGCCCTCGGTGCTACTTTAGTCCCACCTTTGCTCACACTGATTCAGGGAGAAACGGGAAAGGGCACCCACAGTTTGGGTGGTGAGTGATGCTCATGGTGTCCAGACACCCCAGTCTCACCAGTCCACGCAGCAGAGCAGCCAGGTCTGGAGCTCTGGTGGGGTTGTCAGCTGAGGTCCCTGTCCTCAGGACGGAATCCCTCTCATTCCCCAGGCAGCAGTCGGGATAGATCAGCCTGAATCACACATTGGGGCTCATTTTCCAGCAGCCTTCCCGGAGGGATTGTGCAAGGCAGGAACTGCCCTCACATCAGTCACCGCTGAGACGTTCCCAGTCCCTGGGCATGTGCTGCCAGAGCGTGTCACAGCAAAGCACCGATACTGGGGTGTTCAGTGACTCAACCAGGGCCGGGAGCCTTGCAGGGTCTTTGGAGGAGGGAGCTCAGATGGCCCCGTCCCCCGCAGGGCTCGGCTGCAGGGTGCCGAGGCTTCTCCCCGTCCAGGGACCACGAGCAGGGCAGGGGGAACGGCTGCAGGAGGGTGTCTGCTCCTCATCCTCACACGGGCACGAACCTAAGGAGCTGCAGAGCAGTTGGCCACCCCATGGTCAAGTTTAGAGGGGCTGCTGGAGCTTTCGGGGAGAGAAGGGCTGCTGGGAGAGCTGGTGACGCTGCAGCCAAGGGACGGTGGTGGGAGCAGGAGGACACGGCCAGCGGTGCTCAGCACAGCACGTCCGCACTCAGCTACTCCATCGGTATTTGTCTGGTCCAACCAGTAGATGTTTTCTGGCTGCACAAAGCCAGACAAATATTTCTTTCTCATTTTTAGCCCTTCAGCCAGATCCATCCCTCCCTGAGCACGGCTTTTTGGACAAGAACAAACTCATTTTCATTTCTGCCAAAAAAGTTTTGACCGAGAAAACGCGGGCTATTTCCTGAGCAGCTCCATTCACCAAGGTGTGGGGAAATGTCTGAGACACGACGGAGCCCTCTCAGCTCAGTTTAGTACACGAACAGGAGTTACGGCTCGTGTCAGAGCAGCGTCCGCGAGTCCCTGGCCTGACTCAAGACCTCGCTGCGCTGTGCAAACACGGACCGAAGATCAACCCTGCCTCTAAAAGGGCCCATTTGAAGGACAAATTAACCTGTAATAAAAGAACTATTGATGGTCTGAGCTCGCCAAATATTTAGCTACAATACTCCTGGCTCCTGAAACCACATATAACCCTGGGTGCAAGCTGTTTGTGAGATAATCAGGCAAAATCTCCCACCACTGTCCTGCCTAGCCGAGGATAAGCAAAGTTACTACACGGCGGAGGTGTTGCAGCTCAGACAGGTCCATCAGGGTGACGCTCCGATAGCTCCGAAGCGTGTGCCAAGGACAGACCACGACACGAGCCAGAGGAGCTGCCCAGCTTCCCAGACACGAGCAGCCCAGTTATTCCTTCAAGCAAGAAGAATTTAGCTCTTGCATTAAAGAAGATGAGACCATCATGGGAAATCCTGTTTTCCAGGCAACCCAGCGGCTGGTTCGCAGCAGAAGCTGCTCCTCTTCTGCACCGGCCTTGCAAAATGCCTCACCATTAATCCTGAGGGGAGTCGTCTGCTGCTGAAACACCAGATACAGCCCGCTGGCAGCGCCAGGAGTGACGAAACGTCCTTCTTGCAAATAGATCACAGCTCACGTTTTGTGCAAGATGATGGCAACGAAGGCACCGAGTCACAGGCAGGATCCGGGGAGATTTGGGAGCCAAATCCTGATGCTGACAAGCCACTCCTTGTTGCAGCATCTGCCTTAAAGCCAGAGCTATTCTTTATCATCTCTCCAAGCCCGACCCCTCTCATAACAACCGCAGAGTCATGAAGGGAGAAACACCTGAGCTCATGTTGCATTTTCCATTGCAACTGACTGGCTCCTCTGCTCAGTTCCAGTGGTCACGGCGGGACTGTAGGCAAGATATTAGAAAAATATTTCCCTTTGTCCTCCTCCAGTGTGGGAGGGTGGAGGAGCCAGAGGAAGGTGGGCTGGCACCGTGAAAACACGGCAAGATGCACCAGGAAGCAACTGGTAGACAAAGCTAAAGACCAGGGTAAGTCTCAACCCATCAAAGAGAAGGATGAACCATCCTCCTCCTCCCCAGCTGAGTCCCCCAGAGCTCGAGGAAGCCCTCCAGCATGAAAACACCCTGACCCTCTCCCCTGCGAAGATTTGCTGGATCCAAACTTGCAAGGAACCAGCTGCCCCAGTACAGCGGAGCTCCTGGCTTATGGCAGTGCCCTCAACACTACCCGCTGCCACCCAACCCATCGCTGGCCCCTTCCCATGGGATGCACCGGCTGGTTTAGCCCCTCTGCCAAAGCCAGGCTCCATTACTCACTGCCTGACACGCAGCTCAGGGCTATTCCTGCCCCGACGAGAAGGATCCAGGTCTTCATCGTCCCGTCGATGGCAGGCTGGGCGCTTCGGAGCGTCCCGGAGAGCAGGTTGGGAATGACGGTGCTCCCTGGCACTCCCTGCTATATGTGGGTCCTTTGGGAGCGCGGAAGGGAGGGAGGAGCATGATGCCACCGAGGACTTCACGGGCAGGCTGCACCCAAACCTTGCCAAAACTCATTATGTGTACAGCTTAATTATAGGCTGCCCGGAGTGGGAGGAGAGCTGGTAAATCCGGTATTGCTTCCACTCCTCGCACGTGTGACCCACAGGGGTGATTGAGGAGCATGGAGAAAGCTTCTCAGTGGGGTGTCTTTGCCCACCCAGAGCCCAGCAGGTCCATCAGCGATGTGAGCTGGTGACCAGTGCCGCAGCTCGGTCCCTCAATGGTGCCACATGCTCCCATGCAAATGGTGCTTACTGGGGGCGACTTTCTGCTCCCTGGTGAATTGGAGGTAATGACCTGTCCTTCCTCAGCGGCTCTCTGGAGGCTGTGCCCCTCTTCCAGCACACACCAGCCTCTGTTGAAGCCTCCAGGTCCTCCAGCAGCACAAGAAAACCCTGAGCCATAACCACAGGCCAAGCTTCAATGTCGAGGCTGCACAGGGAGTCGGTTTTGTGGGTTATCCCGGTGCGGTCTCAGTCCTGGGGCAAGCCCAGAGCTGGTCCATCCCCACCCTGCGTGGGGCTGCCCTTCTCCAGGGAGCCTCCACGGCCCTGGGTAACGCCGAGGGGGAGCTCAGCCCATGCCTGCTGTGGTCACCAGCCTCTTCCCTGCCTGCAGCAGGGCCAGCCCAGGCTCAGTTCAGTGCATCCCAGGGGAGGATGTTCCCAGATGGTGTATCCAGCAGGAGAGACAGTTTTTCGTGCTACCACTGCCTGGGGGGGACCTGGCTCCCACTGCTTCCCAGTCCTGTCATACACGCTGACCAGTACACCCAAAGGCATGGGAGTGACTGGACTGGAATAGGTCAGCACCCGTCCTGCCTCCAAGGGCACCTTCACGCTACTTCTGAACCTTCTTGTTTTCAAAGAGGCATCGCAATCGTCCCTGAGCCGATCTCCATCCACATCCCTCCCCTGCCTAGCTCTGCCGCTCACGGGCTTCCACTCAAGACCTCATCAGGAGAATAATCCAGATCTAGCTCACCATCCTTCTGGAGGTGGGTTTAAATCCTGCTGTTCTCCCGTTCTGCTCTGGAGAGCAGAACTGAGGCGAGCGGGAAGGAACCTCCTCAACCTGTTTTGCTGCTGGAGGATGTTGGAGATGTTCAGCTCTTCCCCTCATCTCCCCGTCTCTTCCCAGCCAAGGAGGGGATCACTCCCTGGGCACCTCCACCTCGGCAGGTGACAACTGACCTCCAGACACCACCTGAGCCAAGGGGAGGCAACTTCTAACCTCCATCAGCGGCGCAGGCAGCACCTGCCTGCAATTCATCCTGCCGACACAGCAGCGTTGCAACAACCTTAATTCCCCGGGGTGCATTAGCTGGCCCAGGAGAGCCGTGTTTGGTGTAATAAGGACCAGGTTTGGCTTCTTTCTCACCCCTCAGTCATTTCCTCCCCTCACCCATGAGAGGTGTTGCAGGAGGGCGGTGAGTCAAGCGCCCTGGGGCTGGCTCCGTGTTGCTCTCGCATTAAGGCCGAAGAGAGGAGACGACGGGCACTGCCCAGGCGCTGAGCCCAAGGAGCCAGCCCCGGCCTCGGGGACGCAGGACGGGAAGCCGGGAGTCCGGGCAGCCGCGCTCGCTCCGGTGCCCGACCATGCCGTTAGCTCTCGCCCCTTGCATCGCACCCTCGTCCAGACTTTGGCTTTACCCATCGCCTTGCTTGAGGAGGCAGGTCTCCAGCCACATTTTTGCACAGTCCAGCGTTTCCTGGACTGCCCCACACCAAGCTTCATCTCCATCCCCCCCTGCCATCCTCCCCTTCACACCCCCCCGGACTCATTGCCCTTTTCCAGAATATTTCTCCAGGTTCTCCCTCACCCTCAGGACATCATGGGGCTTCTGTGGCTCCATGGGAATTTCTGGTGGGGCTGGACCTTCACGCTTGGGCTCTGAGGGAAAACAGCTTGTGGAGGATGCAGGCCTGTGGGCTGCGGTGGTGAGCTCCCCAACGGGCTGCTCTTCACAGCCTGCACCAGGAAAACCAGACAAGGGTCAAGTTTTCCCCTCGAGTGGAGATTTCTCCAGCCAAACCAGCCGACCGGGCCAGCATCTCGCCTGCAGCCAAGGAAGGGAAAGCCCCGAGACACATCCAGCCTGCGGCCTGGAGGGAATGCGCAGGCCCAGAAACATCTGGAAAATGTGCTCCTCTAGTTCACAGAATCACAGAATCACTCAGGTTGGAAAAGCCCCTCGGGATCATCGAGTCCAACCCTCAGCCCGACTCTACAAAGTTCTCCCCTACCCCACATCCCCCCACAGCTCATCCAAACGGCCCTTAAACACACCCAGGGGTGGGGACTCCACCCCCTCCCTGGGCAGCCTATTCCAGTGTCTGACCACTCTTTCTGTGAAACATTTTTTCCTCATGTCCCGTCTAAACCTCCCCTGTAGTTTAACCCTTCCTTCCCCACACATGAACTCTTTCATGTCAAGGCTCCTTTGCTCCTTCAGAGCAGCCATCCTGGGAAAGGTCTCTCTACAGGAGGTCTAGGCTGCCTGATTTGGGTCCAGATGCCAAGGAATTGCTGCTCTGCTTTGCCCTGGCGTGCCTGGACACACACGCTGCTGGGACCATGCAAGGGGCTAGAGTTAGAAACCTGGGAGATGCCAGGTATCAAAACCTGGTCCCCACGGGGCACAGCCACCTTGCAGAGAACCACAAAGCCGAGCTTTGCATGGGTGGGCCCTGGGATGGACGTGGTGCTGGGAGCTGCAAAGAACCCCCATCCCGTCCCATAGCTGTCTGTGTCACTCGAAACATTATTTAGGTGTGATGGGGACTTTTATTTGAAGCAACCCGTTTATCTCCAGGGCGAGATTGAAAAGAGCAATTACTGCAGCAGTGCTCTGGTCCCCTGTAGCCCAGCCGTACTTGGGGCAAGGATGTGTTTTGGCTTGTGGCTCTGCTCTGTGGCTCCGTGGAGTCCTGGCTGGGGCATAGACCTGCCAGGGGCTGCGAGCCTCCCCCGCGCGGGTCCCCTGCAAATGTGCTGTCTCCCCCGAACCCCGTAGCTTCATCCAGGCCTGCTCAGAGCGTTGGGAAGGTTCTTGCTAAAACTGCTCTGTGTGCATACAGAGATGCTCAAGGGGAGGGGATGGGGGTCCCCACCCCTGCGGTCCGTCAGCTTTGCCTCCGTCAAACAGCTCCCCCAAACCCCCAAACATGGCCCAGCAGCAACCGGTCATGGGTTGGGAACGGCCAGAGCAGGTCACCGTCTCCATCACGAGGCCACCACAGCTTCCTTCCGTGAGGGCTGATGTCCTGCCTCCGTGCCACGGCTGTACGTGGCTATTCCTGCCCCCATCCATGTGGGGAAACCGAGGCACGGAGAAGGCTGTGATTAGCCCAAGGTTTGGCAGCACAGCCTGGTTTAAGCCCCAACAGTCCTGGGGGGGATCAAAATAGTTTTCCTGTGGCTGCTGGGGTTGTGGAGCTCCCAGAGGCTGGGACAGGGGATGCAGCCAGCACCTCCCATGGGACACATGGGATCTGGGGCTGCCCCTGGGATCCACGGGGCAGCACCGCAGCATGAGCTGGACCCTGAGCTCAGCCTGGGTGCCTGCACCCCGATGGAGACAGGCGTGGTGCTCCCTGCTCATAGGGATGCTCTGGCTTGAGTCCCTCCAGGAGGAAGGGGCATCCTCCAGCCCAGCACCTCCGGGGCGGCCAGCATCGGGGGGCACCCAGGGCTCCTTCCCCCCCTGGCCGGTGCAGGGAGTGAATCCAGGGTGCTGCAGGGAGAAGAAACGGGAGTGCAGCCTCGCATACAAAAATACCTCTGTTGCTCACTCCGCTGTTCGTGGCCCTTGCCTGCCCACAGCCCCTGTGGGCTCCCGGCCGTCCAGCGGTGCCAGACCGGTGCCGGCGGCGTGGCCGAGCAGAGGCTGCTCTCAGCTGGCTCCAGCGCAGCCCCATGCCCGGTGTTACCGGGAGCAGAGCCACGGGGCTGCCCCCGCCGCCGTCAGACAGGCTGCCGCATCCCTGCTCCGGGCCCGCTCTGGCCCCTCTGTCCCAGTCAGGACTCGAGGTCGCGGGAGAGCCGCAGCAGCTCCTTCTGACTGTCGATGGCTTTCAGGTGCTGCAGGTACGCCCAGGTGGAGACGGGGCTCCGCACGCTCAGGGACTGCTCCGAGCCTGCCAGGGAGAGCTGGGGTCAGGGCTGGGCTCACCGATCCCCCTCCATCACCTCCGGCTCCATTTGCCAACCCTCTCCATCACTGCAGGCTCATCTCATGGATCCCCCTTCCCTGCCTCTCGCCAGACTCACTGATCCACTTCTGCTGCTGCTGGCTTGGCTGATAGACCCCTCCATCACCTCTAGCTCAGCTCATGGATCCCTCCATCACCTCTCCCTGGGCTCACGGATCCCTCCATCACCTCCCTCAGCTCATGGATCCCTCCATCACCTCCAGCTTGGCTCACAGATCCCTCCATCACCTCTCCCTCAGCTCACAGTTTCCTCCATCACCTCTCCCTCAGCTCACAGATTCCTCCATCACCTCCCCGGACACGCTTCCACCCCCTGTAGCCAGGTTGATGCCCTCAGGATGCCCCCGTGGGACCCCCCTGCCCAAGGACGGTGGGTGCATGCTCTCCTGGGCTGGCCCCGCGTAGCCCCGAGGGGTGGGAGTCTCCCAGTGCAGGGGTGGGGAGCGGGTGGGTGAACCCCAGACATACATGTGGAGATCCTGACGGCTTTGGGGTCCTCCGGCCGGTGTGGGGAGCGATTTCGCAGCGGGGAGAGGGGAGCTGGGCGAGGACAGAGAGCAGGAGCTCAGCCCCCATCTCCAGAGGAGCGCTGGTGCCCGGCCCCATCCTTGCCCCCACCCGGGAGCACTCACCATGCGCGTGGCCCCGGCAGCGCTGCAGGACACGCACGGTCTTTGCCATCATGTGCTGTGGGCAATGCACAAAGGTCACTTGCTGTCACCTGGCCCCACTTTGCTCCCAGGCTGGTAAAACACAGTCCCCTCCAGCTTCAGTGGCGGCTGCGGCTACCCCGTGCCCCCCGCGAGGGGATGGCCGGGGGTCCCGGCTGTGCTAATGCCACGGAGATGCTCTGGCTCTGCATCCCAGGGGACGGGGGGGACAGCGGGTCCCCCAAGGTGGGGGTCCACGGGGAGCCAACCCGCCCCACTCACCATCTTCTCAAAGTTGATGAGGTTCTCGGCCAGCGTGCGATTGCCTTCGTGGATGAACGTCATGTCTGGGGAGGGGTGGGGGGACGGATTTAGGGATCAGATTTGGCTTCCTGGTCCCTGGGGAGGGCTGGATGCGCCCAAAGGGGTCCCTGCCACCCCTGCCCAACCCATTCCCACTAGCACCCCCAGCGAAGGCCCCACAGCTCCCAAGCCAAGGTACCCACCTTTGAGGAGGAGGGGCACGAAGGGGATGATGGGGGGGCTCAGCTTGGCCACGGCCAGGCGATAGACCCTGTGGTTCCATGACGGGTCCTGGGGGATGGAGCGGGACCTCAGCGTTGGGCAGGCGGGGACCCAGCCCTGGCTGCTGCTCACCACGGGTGCAGGGGACCTTGAAGCTTTCAGGAAGCAGGGACAAACCCTGCCGGGAGGGGGGATACAGGGCGGGAAGGGGCTGCGCTCACCAGCATCCGCTCCAGCGCCGCGTGCAGCTTCCGGATCTTGTGGGGTAGCCTCTGCGCATGGGGGGGGGGGTCACTGGTGCCGGGCCCCCGGCTCTCCCACTCCCAGAGACCCATCTCTGCCCCCCAGCTCTCCCACACCCAGAGACCCCCCAGGTCTGCCCCCCAGCTCTCCCACTCCCAGAGACCCCCCAGCTCTCCGCCCCAGCTCTTCTGCTTCCAGGGACCTCCCAGCTCTCCCACTCCCAGAGACCCCCCAGCTCTCCCCCCACCAGCTCTCACACCCCCAGAGACCCCCCAGCTCTCCCCCCAACGCTGTTGCACCTCTACGGGCTCTGTGACACCACCTGCTCCAGGTGCTTGTGAGGAACAGGCTCAGACCCCATTGCCACTCCAGGATGGCGGGTTTTGGTCCCTGGCTGGGTCTCACCAAACCCAGGGGCTGATCCCACCCGGTGGGAAACGCATTCCCTGCCCTTGGCAGCCCCCTTGCTCAGGGCTCATGGGTGCAGGGTCTGCCTGGACCCAACAACCAAGTCACCCTTGCCCAAGGCAGGGCACCCAGATCCATCCCCGCAGACCTCAGGGGACCTCCCAGGGCTGGCAGCAGCCCGAAGGCTGTTACCTCCCAGGTCTTGGCCAGGCGGCTGACAGCCGTGTTGCTCACACCAAACATCACCGCGAAGAAGGAATTCAGGTTCTTCTGCTCCTTGAGGCTGCAGGCGGGGACAGAGTCAGGTGAGGAGGCCACGGCCAGCTCCGTCCTCGTCCTCGCAGGACCGGGATGTGGGCAGGGAAGCACTCACTGCGCGGCCAGCTTGATGAACTTGCGGAGGAGCTGGGCTCGCCTGCCCACCTCGGGGCAGAGGCACAGCTCCGTGGCCACCCAGTACTGCAGCTCGTTGAAGCGCCGCATGACCCGCTCTAGGTTGGCTGTGGTCACGTCGTGAAACTTCTGTGGCCCGACGATGTAGTGGATCATTTCCACCTGCAAAGCCCAACGCGGTGGCTGAGGGGTGTCCCGAAAGTCACCCCGGAGATGGCTCCTGCCACAGTCCGGGTACTGGCCCTACCTGGTGGATGCTCTTGAAGAGGTTCCAGTCGTAGTCGGTGAGGTGGCTGGCCAGGTCCTTGGAGCTGATGAGGTCCAGGGTCTCTGAGGAGCCAACGTGGGGGCCCAGCTGCTCGGGGTGGGGGGTCTGTGCACAGGAGAGGATGCCCAACACTTCCTGCCATTAGCCACCGCAGCAGGGAGGCAACACCAGCCCCTTCCCCAGAGGAGAGGAGCAGGGAGGGATGGACTCCCCCAACTCCAAGCTGCTACGGAGGCACCGCAGCCCCAAATCCCACCTGGGGGGGATCAGCCTGGTGCTGCCCATCCCCAGGACCCCCCCGCCCCGCGCTCACCAGGCTGCCCAGCTCCTCCACGCTCACGGCAAAGAGCCTCTCGTTGAGCCCCAACGCTGTGAACACCCCCACGGCGTCCAGCTGCAGCCCCACTTTATCTGGGAGAAAGGGGACGGTTGGGGACAGAGAAGGGTCCCGATCCTGGCTGGGCACGGGACAGTTGCCACCGTGGCACAGTGGCATCCCCGGGAGAGCCCGCTCACCTCCGGCTGAATTCACCTTCACCAGGACGTGTTCCCTGTCCCGGCCGAGCCGGGGGGCGAGGGACCGCAGGACGTCCCGCACCGAGGCATTGACAGGCAGCACTGTGATCAGGCACGAGTGGTCCGGTCTGTAGATCTCGTAGGGCACTACCGGGGGGAGGGATAACAGGGATTTTAGTGTCCCAGACGCCAGGAGGGGACAGTCCCCACTGTGTGTGGCTGTACCTTTGTCCTGGGCTCTTAAGGCACAGCTGCTGTTCAGAATCGCCTCCTCTTGGCTTGCGAGCCAGTTCCCTGAGCTCCGAGCCTGCGGCCAAGGTGGGAGAGAGCGGGGAGGATGCCACCCCACCGGCCACCCCTCCTGCCGGGGGTCCCCAGAGGGCCAAGGTGCCCCAACTCTCCACCTTCCCCGGCCCTGGCACCCCTCAGGGCCACCCCTACCTTGGGCTGGGGAGAAATGCTGCCATCTCCGTTCTCCAGCCTGCAGAGAGAGGATAAAGGGGGTGTTAGAGCCCTGCAACCCCCTCTGTGCTGGAGACAGGACTGCGCCCCCAGGATCCAGGCCACCACCGAGCCCCCCCGAGCATCCCGGGCACCGGGGAGTCCCGGCGTGCCTGACACCTTCCCCGTAGCTGGGGACAAGGTGGCCCGAGAGCTGCTGGCATCCCCCTGCTCTCAGCAATCGTTGCTTTGCTGGCTGAAAGCTCAGCCCCGTGAAAAGCGCACACGAGGGGTGCAGGATGCGGGGACGCGGTCATCAGAAGTGGCACTTGGGGACAGAGCCAGGCTCTGTTTCGGCTGGGGACCCCCCTCCTTCCCTGGGGGACTCACGCTCGGGGTCGCCGGCGATCCTGCGCTTGCTCCTGGCCCAGCCCGCCCAAGCGCGGGTCCCGGCTCGCCAGGTCTGCGAGGTTCTGGGGAAAGAAGGTGCCCAGCGCTCAGCACGGGGTGGGGTCACAGCCAGATCCCTCTGGGGACATCACCCTGCACCCCGTCCTGCCCCGTCCCTGCTCCCGGTACCTGCAGCAGGGCCGTGGTGCTGCGGTCGCCCTGCAGCAGCCGCCCGTAGAGCAGCACCCACTGGCTCACCAGCCGCAGGATTTTCCGGCGCTTGTGCAGGGAGTAGGTGGCCTTTTCCTGCTCCGAACCCTCCAGCGGCTCCGCACGGAAACTGGGACCAGTCAAGGGCACCAGCATGAGTGGTGGGGAGCGTGCAGAGATCCCCGTTACACACCCAGGATGGGATGGGAGATGGGGATGTGCCCAAGAGCCTGGGGGATTCGGGGCTCCCCCGGCCAACCCCTGGGGTCCCACCAGGGTGACGGGGACCCAGATGAGCCTGCCGGTCCCTGGCAGGGGGGGCCTGGTGGAGGATGGAGCCCATTCCCCCCCCCAACTCTGGCCGCAGAAGGATATTGGTGCAGCAGAGCTCTGCAGAGCTGCGAGGTCGGCATGAACACGGTGTAAGTCAGCAGGAAATCCCCCAGCAGCGTATCTGGAAGAGAGGCGGCCACCATCATTCACCCTCCACGGTGTCCAGCGGGTTGGGGACACGGTGCTCACAGCCAGGCAGCGGGGCTGGCCGGGAAAGGGTCACCCACGCCCTGAGTGGGGTTGGCCTGTGGCCTCCTCCACCGCAGCGACCGCAGCTCATCACGCGTCGTGTTTTGCTCCTAAACACCCCGGAAAGGGCTGGCAAGGCTGCAGGCTTTGGGGGATGAAAGAAAATTAAAGGGTTGCATTAAAAGTGCAGCTCCGCGGGGAGTGAACTCCATGGCAGCCGCTGATGACGCCAGCCTGGCAGCTCTGATTTTTTACCCGCTGGGGACATCTCCTGGTTCCTGTCTCGCTCGGTTTTGCTCCTCTCCAAAGGCAGAGGGAGATGGAGGGATGTGGGAGGGGAGATGCTCCCAGCCCTGGATCTGCCTCCCTCTCCCGGCCCCACTTGGGGGATTTTAGGGTGAGAAGAGCAGCTTTTGGGGTTGAACAGCGGGAATAAGGCAGCCTGTCCAGTGCTGGTCCCCCTGCTGGCACCCCGTCCCCAGCCCCCTGCCCATCTCAAGGTGGCTCTGGGATGTGCTCCCTGGAGCAGGGCGGGGGACCCCAAACCTACCCACGGGGTCATAGAGCGTGGCGTCGAGCCTCATGAACTCCAGCAGATGCTCGAGGATCTTCTCCGGCGTCCCAGCCATCACGAAGTACCTGATGGGCAGAGCACCGGGCACATCAGGGAAGGATGCGGCACCCCAGCTGTGGGCAGGGCCACCACGCTGGGCCACGGGGCCACTCGACAGCTGGTCAGCATTGCCCCGGCATCCCTGTCCCTGCTCTGGGGACACGGTCCTCCCAGCAGACTCCTCCGAGGGAAGCCAGAGAGCGGCAGAGGAGGCAGAGGGACAGGCAGCGTCGGTGGCAGCGCTGCGGTGTGGTTGCCAGGAGGGCTGGGGACAGGCTGCTGTCACCTGCTGCTCCGTGCTGTGGCCGGCTGGCTGCTGCCACCCTGCAGGTTCTTCTGCAGGACGAGCACCACCTTCCCGTGCTCCTTCAGGCGCATGGTGTTGGCCTCCACATCCTAGAGAGAGAAACCAGCCATCAGCCCGGCCCGGATCCCTCCAACAACGCCTGGCGGGCTGGTGGCACCCCAAAACCCCATATTGGCCTGCAGAGAAGTGTCCTCCCCTGCAAACACCACGGAGGGTGCAGGGTGTGTCCCGGCTCAGAGCCAGCCCCCCACAGAATCCCAGAATCATCTGGGTTGGAAAAGCCCTTGAAGCTCCTCCAGCCCCACCGTGAACCTCCCCCTGACCGTTCCCAACTCCACCAGATCCCTCAGCGCTGGCTCAACCCGACTCTTCAACCCCTCCAGGGATGGGGACTCCCCCCCTGCCCTGGGCAGCCCATTCCAACGCCCAACAGCCCCTTCTGCAAAGAAATCCTTCCTAAGAGCCAGTCTGACCCTGCCCTGGCGCAGCTTGAGGCCATTCCCTCTTGGCCTGCCGCTGGCTCCTTGGCTCAAGAGACTCCTCCCCCCTCTCTGCACCCTCCTTTCAGGGAGTTGCAGAGGGCCAGGAGGTCTCCCCTCAGCCTCCTCTTCTCCACACTAAACCCCCCCAGTTCCCTCAGCCGCTCCCCATCAGACCTGTGCTCCAGACCCTGCACCAGCTCCGTTGCCCTTCTCTGGACACGCTCGACTCATTCAAGGGCCTTTTTGGGGTGAGGGGCCCAAAACTGAACCCACTCATCGAGGGGCGGCCTCACCAGTGCCCAGCACAGGGGTCAGATCCCTTCCCTGTCCCTGCTGGCCACGCTGGTGCTGGTACAAGCCAGGATGCCATTGGCCTTCTTGGCCACCTGGGCACACTGCTGGGCACACTGCTGCCAGCCCCCGGCCCACCTTGAGGATGTGGTTGAAGTCCTGCTTGTCCACGCGGAGGAAGTGGCAGTTGTCCTCCCGCAGGATGATGGTGGCTGCCCGGGGTGCGTCGTTCACCAGCGCCAGCTGCCCAAAGTCGTCCCCCTCGTGCAGGGTGGCCACCAAGCCCTGGAAGGGGGTCGCAGAGGGTGAGGGACGGGGTGGGAGCCTTCATCCCCAACGGGGGACAGTGATGTGGGGATGTGGGGTGTCTGGAGAGCCCCGCTGCCGCAGGGACGCGCCCACCTTGCCGTGGGTGACCACGTTCACTGAGCCCTTCCAGACGATGTACCAGGACGTGCCTTTATCTCCTTGGCTGAACACTGCAGGGGAAGCGGCGGCATCCAGCAGCCAAAGAGGGGGAGCCCCCAAGCATCCCTCTTCAGTCCCCCCATCCTGAGCCGCCAGCCCAGGCAAATGCAGCAAGTGCTCTGCTCCCCTCCATCCCCAGTCCATGAGGAGACACCAGGAGCATCCACACTGATGGCAAAGGCTCCAGCCATCCCCCGCAGGGGTGGGGACCCTTTTCTGGGGGACTGGCTGGCCCTGCGCGGCTCCCGGGGCACATGATACTCACGCACGGTGCCTGCTCGCTGGTGTGACTCGAACATCAGCACGGATGCCAGCTCCCGCTTCACCTGCGCCGAGAGGGACCTGCCATCAGGGTCACCCCAGCCCGGAGCAGAGTGATGGGGGGACACACACGCGTGGGCACAGGGGAGAGGGTGGGAAGGGGACCCAGGGATGCTCAGAGAGCGCCAGGAGAGGATGCCCAGATGGGAAGCGATGGGATGCAGGAGAATTTGGGGACCAGGAGAAGGTTGGGGGACACGCACACACACGCTGTGGGGGAAGCAGAGGCACAGCTGCAGCGCTCACCGAGTTGGAGAGATGAGCCACGGCTTTGATGTGGAGGAGCTCCTCAAATATGAGCTCCAGCTCGTCCTCCGTGCGCTGGGCAGGCCTGGGAGGGGAGCGGGGGGTGAGCAGCCGCCTGTGCCCCCTCTGCCCACCCCATCTAGGGGTGTAGACACCCCTCTCCAGGCACAACCCCCCCGGCCAGGCAGCCTCTTTCTCCCCCCAGGTCTAACAGCTGTGGAAGGGATGCTCAGGTCACCCCATTCACAGCAGCCCCCTTGGTACCCCACACCCCCCCTGGAGCGGGGTCAAAATGAGCCCCACATCCCCTCGCCGTCCCCCGGGGAGCCCCTGGCCACTCACGGCTTGCGCAGGGCCATGGTGAGCAGCGCGTCGGGGCCCAGCTGGGCCAGGAAGGCCACTGCCTCCAGCAGCTCCTCCGCATCCCGGAGCCCAGCACCGGGCTCGGGGCTCAGCTCCAGCTCGGCAAAGCGGTAAAACTGGGTGTCCTTGTCCTGGAAATGCCACTCCTGCTTCACTGCGGGGGGAGAGCAGGCGTCAGCTTGGCCAGGCACCCACGGGAGATCCATGGGGTGCCACGTGCACCCACGGGAGACCCCAGCAGCCCCCAGTGCGCCCAGTCTCGCCTTGTGAGACACCAGCACCGCACAGGGGGCTGCTGGCGCCCGCCCTCACCGTGCGTCAGGACCCCTCCATCCACCAGCACCTGGCAGATGCCGACGGCCTGGCTGCGCATCTGCACGGCCAGCCCGGCGCTCAGCAGCCAGTCCACCAGCTCCTTCCCGGAGCAGCACTGCCTGGGAGGGGAGAAGGTGTGAGAATCCTCCCCAAAATGGGGCCGTGGCACACAGCACCCCGGGCAGACCCTTGCCTGGGATGGGCAGGAGAAGTCCTGCCCTCCTTGGAGGGCTGCCGGCATCTCGGCCGCCCACGGTGCCCCCCGGCATGGTGGGGGTCCCGGCTGTCCCACCTGTGGTGCCGCAGGTGATGTTTGTGGTCCCGGATGAGACCAGGGCGGGTGCTGGTGAGGTGGATGAAGAGGAGCTTCCCAGCTCGCCAGATCTTCTCCGAGGATGCCTGGGGGTGGGAGGGGATTTTATGGCTTGCAGGGGAAGCGGTGGTGGACCCTGACTGTGCTGACGTGGTCAACTGTGCCCCCAACACCCTGCCAAGGTGAGATACACCTGCACGCCCACCCCAACACCCCCGGATCTCCATCACCCACCCCCAGGAACAGCCGAGCCCAAGGGAGCGACCAGCCCAGAGCTGAGCCAAGGACCCCAGGGCATGGGGGTGCTCCGGCCCCCCACCCCTCCCAGCCTTCAAGGCACGTTTCTCCATCTCCCACCTCCCCAAACCCACACCCCTGTGGGTTTTCCCAGCCAACCCACCTGGGTAAGGCTGTGTCCATAGTCCAGGGTGGATTCAGTGTCCAAAAGTGGGGTCTGGGAAACCGAAAAGAAGGGGGTTGGTGGCCGCGGGGGCTCTGCTGTGCCCCCCTTCACCCCGCACACCCCAGGAGGGTTCCTGCCTCCCCCAAGGCACAGTTCAGCTTCATCTGCTTGGCACCAGGTGAGGAACGAGCACCCCCGCACGCTCACCAGCACTGATCGCCTAAAACCAGGGCAAAGCCTTTCCCCTGCCCCATCCTTGCTGAAAACAGACGCGTGCGGGGGACAGAACCCCCAGAAACCCCCTGCGGTTATGTTTAGCTTCAGCAAGGGAAGTGCATTCAAATGAGGGAGCTGGGAGATGAAAGAAGGAAGTTAAAAGTAAAATCTTTGCAAACAGGGATCAAAGACATCGTATCTGAGACATGGAGCTTGCCACTGGAGAAGGACTTCAGAAAGACCTGGGGAAGCCCCAGGGGAGGGAGATGTGTCCAAAGCCCGGGGGGTTTCCTCTAGATTTGAAGCTGGGTCTAAACAAAGAGGACAGAAAAGATCCCAAACTCTGGCAGGTTACGGGAACAGCCCACAAAAGCCTTGGAGAGCTGGAGGATCAGCTTGCAGAGGACACCAAGGACAGGACCCACAGCAGACGATGGGCAGCAAGAGCTCTTGCAGAGGATGGAGGCAGCACGGGCCCAGACCCTTCCCTGCAGGCAACGTGTCGGGGTCACAAATCACAGCACGGCCAGAAAAACTGATGCAATAAATCCTGAAAAATCAGCTGTAACAAACCACCGGGATGTGAGGTCCCTGGTGCCCAGAGGAGAACGGCAGCGAAGGAGCCACATTTCCACAGGTGATGTGTAACCTCGCGCTTCCCTGGGTACCGAAGAGCTGGTGAATGTGAAGCTGTTTTTCCAAAGGGTTTTAGGGAAGATCCTGGAAACAACCGATCAGCAAGGCAGAAAGTCACCGAGCACGTGCTGGGTATGGCGAAGCGGCAGCGGGTAAAGTTCAACAGGGCCATGCCTAAAATAAGGCGTATTAGAAGGAAGCAAGCACAAATTTCCCTCGCCCGTGGTCAGAGGCTCTGAGCTCAAGCAGGAGCCCGTGGCGGCGACTGAAAATGTGAGCTCAGGCCTCGACAGCTGTAAAAAATGCAAATAGTGGGATGGGTGTCAGGAGGACGAGAGCAAAATAGGAAACCTGACTGATCCACGGCGCACCCGGATCACCAGCGGCTCAGCGCTCTCCTAGCCTAAAGGAGAAAAACGCACCCTTTGGGGATGAAAAACCCCAGTCACCCGCTGAGTTTTTTACTCTATTTACTCTATTTTTACACTATTTACTCTCTTAAATCTGCACGTGATGAGTTGATCCAGTGCTATTTTCTAAACCGGCTCTTTAATGTCTTCGCTGTTTACTGATCCTAAAATAGCGTCCCCCTTCCTGGCTCGGGGAGTCCCTCCTGGGGCGATCCGGCCTCCCAGTGCCAGGAATAGCCGGGGACCGTCTCCAGCAGCAGCACACGGACACGTCCAGCTGCCAGCCCCCGCGGCACAACCCAGGACCGGGCTCAGCCCCGCCGGGAGCGATGCTGATCCCCGCCGGGCCACGCTGGTGTCCTCAGCTTCCCCAGCACCACTCCTCCCTCTGCTTATCCCCCATCAGCAGGTGCTTTTTAATCCTTGTGCTTATTTTCCTCCCAGGTTTTTCCCCTCAGGAAGAGGATGCTCCGGGGGAAAAGCCAAGCAACGATGGGATGAGCCATTGCCCACCCCAGCTGCACCCGAATCCCGGTGAGAAGGCAGCCGAGCTCCCATCCGGACGCTGCCCAGAGGGATGAAGGCTCCCGGGCTGCCACGGCCCTGAATAAACAACCTGTCTTTCATCTCGGCTGCGTGTGCTGCATAAATCACGTCTGGGGGAAGCTGAGAGCACCCGTCAGACCTGTTCTCCACGCGCTGCCCTGGCCAAGGCAGTTAATGCACTTTGAGCATTAACCCCCAGACGGGGCGAGGATCGGCCTTCCTTGGGGTGTCTTCACCTGGAGGGGAGGGTTTTGTGGTGTCCCCCCCGTTTATTTCTGGCTGTAGGAGGGCTGCAGCACTCCGGGCTGGTGGTGGAGGGGATGGGCGCTTGAAATGCAGCGTCTTCTGGGCCAGATCCTTCTCGGATCTGCTGGCTCCGGGCTGGTTGGGAAGGTCTGAGCAACCCCAGCGAGAGGGACAGTCCGGATGTCAGCCTCAATTAACAAAGCCAAGGGCAGGAGTAATTAGCTGCAGAAGCCTCCTTTGCAAATGAACTCAAGGACAAAACCCACCTACCAGGAGCTGAGGGGAAACGGAAGAGCCCTGGCACTTCCCGGCCCAGGCAGGAGGGTGACGGAGGGGGACACCCAATGGGTGCTGAGATGGGTGCTGTGTCCCGTGCTGCCTGTCCCAAACCCTGCCTGCTCACACCCTGCCCAGCTCAGGCTGCTCCCTCATTTCCTCCAGCCCTTTCCCTACCCTCAGGGCTTCTCCATCCTCCTCGGGACAGCTCGGATGAACCACCAACCTGCCCCCCAGCAGTTTGTAACTGGCTTCGGAGAGGTTTGGGGAGCGGATGGAAAACAAGCGGCTCTGGGAGCGCAGCGGGTCTCTGGGGACGTTCCCAACCTGGCCACGCTGCCACCGAGGCTGGGACACGGTGACTTACTCACTCTGCAAACTTTCCTGAGCCTCGTGACCGCCCCGTGGAACAGGAAACGCGCCGGCAATGGCAGAGCAAATGTTTGCAAATAGGAGCCGGGCTGCGGCCAGAGCGTGGAGATACCTCCCGTGGGCCCCGGAGGGTGATGTCACCCCCTCGGGTGCACACACCAGCTGCTCTGGTCCCCAAAGAGCCTTCGCTGTCACCCCGTAAGCGAGGTCTGGCCTTGAGGCAGGGAGCCAGGACGTGCCACGGTCCTGCGCTCCCAAGGACACCGAAGGAGACTTTGCAAAACCCCCGCCCAAGGCTGAGTGCTCGGAGCGATTTCTCCCTCCTGCAGTTTTCCCGTTGCAAACCCACGCAAAACCTCACGGCTGGCTCAAAAACCCCCTTCCTGAAGCATCCTTGCTCCCCAGCTCCCAGGTCCGGACCCACAGGATGCCCTCCCCACCCTCAGCCCCTGCCTAATTGTCGCAGCATCGCGGCTGCCGACTCCAAACAGCTTCCTAAGGAGTTGCCTCTTTCCATCTTCCTGCTTACGGGACACGCGGGCGCTGAGATCCTGCCTGTCTCCAGAAATCCGGCAGCGGCGGGCAGCTGGCCAAGGCCGGCACTGACCGTTCCGCACTCGCACGCCGCTTTTGTTTGGGATCCCAAGGAAAACAACAGGAGTTATTTCAGGCTTTACGGCTCCGGAGAAAGTCCTCGCCCATCCGCAGCCTCAAAAGCCACGGCAGCCAGCCAGGGGCTTGCCGCCCCCCCTGGGAGACTTGTCAGGGAGGGGGGTTTGGGGGACTCTCGCTGTCCCCTCCAGGGACGCGGTGACAGCCGGCACGGTGGCACTTGTACCCTGGGAAGGGTGAAGGACGGAGCTGCTTGGGGACGCCGGGCTGTGATGTCCCGCTGATGCCAGGGAGCCTGGGCTGGAGCCTCGCGGCAAAGAGCAGAGCGGGAAGGGATTTGCTGGCCCCGGGATCAGGCAAACAGGTCCCTGGGAGGGCTGAGACGCAGCCAGGACATGAGGAGGAGTTTCCAGGAGCCGCAGGCTTACGGGGACAAGGGACAATATTGTTGCTCCAAGGCACGGCCAGACGGTTCCCTGCCACCCGCCTCTCCCGTCGCTGCCCCGAGGAAGGGGCGTGCTGGGAGCACCTGCAAAAAGCGGGGAAAGCACCCCCTTTCCCTGCAAAGATCAGATCCACTCCCCTCAACCGGCCAGTGGTTGTCCCCATGCCCAGGGGAGCCACCCGGGGAAGGGACACTCCTGCCACACCGCACGTGCCACCGCGCTGCCAGATTTGGTCAGATTTACCCCAATCTGGAATTTAGCTCCAGCCTGCTGCTTTCCCGACCTCCCTGGCTTTTCGCCACTCAGAAAAACCTCCCAAAATTAAGTTCCTAAAAGTTCTGGGGAGAAAAAAGTCAGGAAGAGGAAAAGAGAGGAAAGCTTTCTTATTTGTGAAGGAGCTTGCATGCCGCATCGAAATGCTGAAAGAGGGATTGTTCCTTTAAAGGAATTTCACTTTTTTCTCTAAAAACGTTTGTCTTGGGTCAAGCAGTGTGGGAAGGGGAAGGTCACAAAGCTCAGTCTGAGCAGGTGAACAGGCTCCAGGTCACCTCCCAGCCTGAAGGGGACAGAGAGGAGACCGAGAACAGGGACCAGGTGCCTTTTGCACCCTGGGGACCCCCCAAGGGACCAGTCAGGGGACAGCACGGACCCGGGGAGGGAGGACGTGATGCCGAGCACCGTCCCGCTGCCAAGCGACAAGCTTCTCCTCTAGAAACGGCCTGACCTGGCGGGGAGGGAACGTTTTGAACCCCGTGTGCCGCAGGGAAGGTCTTTCCTGTTCACACGCTCGGGGTTGGGGTGCGCTGCCCGGCCGCTGTGCGCCGGAGCACAATAGCACCGGGCTTATTTCATGCCTGGCTGCCAGCTCTGCCTGGAGAAGGGGTTAGGGCCAGGCAGTCACAGGAATACGCTCCCTGCACGCCTCGCCTCGCTCCCTGCACGCTTCAGCTCGCTCCCTGCACGCTTCAGCTCGCTCCCGGCACGCCAGGCCCAGCAAACACGAGTGGGGGAGCAGGACCCGGGTCACAGATCACAGCCTGCTGTCAGCCCAGCTGGGAAGGGCCCAGACCTGCCCAGCAAAGCCGCGCTCAAGGAAGCGGGGCTGGAGGCAGCGATAAAGCCGGGGGGGGCCCCGCTTGGCTCTCGCAGCGAACCCCGTCCCCCCGAAACCCTGCGGCCGGCCAAGCGCAGCCCCCCGGCGCGAGGAGGGATGCTGAGAGGGGCGGCGGGGAGAGCTGGCGGTGAAGGGGGCTCCGTGGCGCGGGGTCCGTCCCCCGGGGGCTCTCGGGGTCCCCCGGCCAGGCTGTGTCCCCCCCGCGCTGCCCGCACTCACCCAGCGGATGCCCTGGATGCGGGGCAGGTCGCCCCCCTCGCCCTCCAGCCGGATCTCGTAGCTGGAGCTCCGGAACAAGTGCATCTTCTTGAGGAGCACCGAGAGCCGGTTCCCGTCAGCGCCGGGGGGAGGCGGCGGGGACGGGGGAGCAGCACCGGCCCCCGGCTCCAGCCCGGCTCGCCGTGTGCCCTGACGGCTCCGGGCTCCTCCCGGGGCTCCTCCCGGGGCTCCTCCCGGGGCTCCCGGGCCCCGCCGCGCCGCCTCCCCGGCCCCGCGCACCTTCATGCGGCGGCGGCTCGGCGGGGCGAAGCCATCGTGGCCGCAGCCCGGGGATGGCTCCGGTGGCGGCGGCGGCGGCTCCGCGGAGCTGCTGGAACGGGACGGGCCGGGCCGGGCCGGGCTCGGTGCCGCCGCCGCGCCGGGCTGGGCGCGCCCCGCCCCCGGGCGGGCTGGAACCGGGAGCGGGGCCGGGGCACGGCGCACCCCGCCCGCAGCCCCTCCCCGGGGTCCCACGGTCTGACCATCCCGCCCCTTCCTCCGCGCCCTGCGGACAGGCAGCCCCTGTCCTTTCTGGGGATCCCCCCCCCCCCCCCCCCGTACTGACCATCCTGGGGCAGGGGGACCGCAGCCCGGACCCCCACCCGCTGGACCCCCTGAGCCCTGCGGGTCTCCCTGGACATCGGGGTGTCCCCCCCCCCCGCCCCGACACCCTGGGGATCGGGGTGCCTTTAGGAGCCCCTGTGCACCCCACCAACACCCTGGGGATCGGGGTGTCTATAGCAGCCCCTGCCCTTCCCCTGCACACCCCACCGAGACCCCAGGGTTTGGGGTGTCTCCAGGAGCCCCTGTGCACCCCAGCAAGACCCTGAGGATCAGGGTGTCTCCAGGAGCCCCTGCCCTTCCCCTGAGCACCCCACTGAGACTGCAGGGATTGGGGTGTCTCCAGGAGCCCCTGTGCACCCCACTAAGACCCTGGGGACTGGGGTGTCTATAGCAGCCCCTGCCCTTCCCCTCCACACCCTATTGAGACCCCAGGGATTGGGGTGTCTCCAGGAGCCCCTGCCCTTCCCCTGAGCACCCCACCGAGACCCCATGGATCAGGGAACCACAGGGACCCCCCCTGCTCTGGCCAGTCCTGCAGGGCCCATTCTGGTGGGGGGAGAACGGGGCAGAGAGGTGCTGGAAAGTGGGAGGCGATTTGTACTGGGGAGGTGGCCCCGAGCCTCTGGCCAGGGAGGACAGAGGAGCAAACCTGGAGCGTGGCCCAGCGGTCCTGGGAGTGCTTGTAGTGGGGCTTTTGGCTAAAAAGAAAGGGTTTTCTGCCAAAAGGAGCTTTAACTTTTGAAATAAATCCTATTTTTTGAATTTAAAAAAAAAGAGATTTAAAAATGTATATATTTAAACAAGACCTCAACCCAACCAGCAAAGTGATGAGACATGTCAGCTGGCTACAAGCAGTTTGGGGAGGTTTCCTCGACACGCTCCTGCTTCCTCTCTTGATCAGGCACCCCAGGGACTTTGGGGGTCACGCCAGGCTCCCCAGGACTGTCACTCCTCAGGGTCACCCCACATGGGGCTGGGGAGATCAGATCTCCCAGCGTGGCCTTGGGCAAATCCTTGAGCAGCCGTGCGGGACGGCGACAGCAATCCTTCCCCCCGCCGTCTGCTCCTCCCGCAGCGCTCCGAGGCAGCAAAAGGCATTTTCCTGGAGACCTTGAGGGTTCGGGCGCTGCTGCAGCCGCCGCGCTCCGCTGCAGCCCGGCATCGCAACAACCACCCACGCGCAATTACGGCGCTGAGGACTCTCGCGCCGAGGTCTGTCAGTGCTTACGCCGTGCCCGGACTCCGCTCTCCTGGGCTGTTATTTGGTCCAGGATCTCCAAGCCAAAGCTGGGGAGCTGCTGCGTAACCGTCCTCTGTGCAAATCCCTCCCAGGACCTGGCTAAAGGACTCCCAGCCTGTTTCACTGGTAACCCAGGGTGGCCACAGGGCCCAGCGGGGCAGGGAGCGATGCGGGGGCTGGATGAGGCCCGGCGCTGCCTGGAAAACACTTCACCAAGTGGCATTTAAACTGCACAGTGGAGCAGCTCCCCGTCCCGCAGCGCTGCCGGCTCAGTTTCCCAGCTGAGGCCTCACGGACAAAGCAGACGTGGGTGGGTTGGGTGGAGGCGGCAGGACCCGGGGACTCGGGACACTGTAGAAACAGGCGCAAAAGTTCCCGTTTGATTATTCTGCTGCAAAAGATGCATCTTCTGCATCCCTGTCTTGAAACCCGGCACGGTGGAGTTCACATGCATCTGCCTGCGTGTACATCTGCCTGCGTGTGCATCTGCCTGCGTGTGCATCTGCCTGTGCATCTGCCTGCGTGTACATCCGCCTGCGTGTGCATCTGCCTGTGTGTACATCTGCCTGTGCATCTGCCTGCATGTACATCTGCCTGTGCATCTGCCTGTGTGTACATCCGCCTGCATGTGCATCTGTCTGTGCATCTGCCTGCATGTGCATCTGCCTGCACATCTGCCTGCACATCTGCCTGCACATCTGCCTGCGTGTACATCTGCCTGCGTGTGCATCTGCCTGCACATCTGCCTGCACATCTGCCTACGTGTGCAGCTCCTCCACCCACGTGTTCATCCCCGCTGTGCGGTGCCGCGGGCCCCGGGAGGGCTCCGTATCGGCTCTTTCCCAGGCGTCCATCCCCTCCGGGTGACACCGGGTGTGCAACACCCACAAACTTCGCACTACACGAGTCTGGGCTCCCCGGGCGGCGTTTCACAGCCCCCGCGGCCCCTTCTAAAACCAAACCTCCCCGGCCGCAGCCCACCCAAAGGGCCTCACGGAGGGAGAGTTTGGCCCCGGTGAAGGCTGCTCAGGCGTCGAGCAACCTCGCTCCTGCTCGGCCGCCTGTCGCGGGCTGGCAAAGCCCAGCCGGGAGCGAGTCGTGCGAGCTGCTCCTGCTCTCGAGGGGCTGGTGCTGCGGTGGAAGCGCTGGCGGGGCAGTGGGCCAGGACGCGGCCTCCCCGCTGTGCCGAGGGAGGATGCTGGCCCGGCCGCTGCAGGGAGGAACCTTTGGAAAGTTCCCCGGCCTGATGGAAAGTTCTCTGGAGCCGCCTCACGCCTTGCGCATCGGGGATCTGCTCACCTCTGACAGGCCCCTGGGTCTCTGCTGACATGGGTGAGAGATCCCTGCCTTGCACAGACATGCCCCCCCATGCAAATTAGAGCCAATTAAGAGAAGGCGGAAGAGGTCTGAGGAAGACAGGAGGCTCCTGGAGCAGCGGTTCCCCCTGGGGAGCCCCACCCGAGCGGCTGCTGCGGCTGCAGCACAACACGCCAAGGACGTGACACCTGCCTGGGCCCCACCAAGGACCACGGGCGGTTCCTCTCCCCGCATCCCCATCCCATCCCAGTTTAGACGAAGGGTCCCCCACCACCCTCACCAAAGCACTCTCCCTGCCCCTTTGCCGCCGTCCCCTCACTTCCTCCCACCCTGCATTCCTGGGAACGGCTCCCAGCCCTGGCGGAGTTTAGAAACCCGTCTGGTGCAGCTGTGCTGGCAGGGAGCGGCACGGCCCCGCTCGCTCGGGAAGCGGGACGGTGCGTGGGGAACCAGGGTGACAATCCTCCGCGTGCACCCCACGGCCGCTGTGTGCCATGGGTGCTGCTGGAGCTCCGAATCCCTCGGGATATCGGGTGTAAGCATCCCACGGTGCGCGGTCCAGCATCTCCAGGGACGACAGCTCTGGAAACGCTGAACTGGCTCCATCCAGCCCAGTGTCCTGTGGGTACTGGACCAGTAAGATGCTTCGGGGATGGGGTGTGAGAGCATCACGCAGCAGTGCTGGATGATGGACCCCTCCCTGGAGCCGGCACAGGGGTGTCACTGAGCTGTGCGGGATGTCGCCCATCTGATGGCAGAGGCCCCTGGGCCAGCGGTGGGATCCCAGTTGTGGAGCAACTCAGCTGGTGCTGCTGCACCCGTGCACTTCCCCTGCAGCTCTTCCAGGTGCGACCCAGGCGCAGGAATGCCGGAGGATTGTTGCCGTGCTGCAGCCGTGTGCCCAGCCAGCGTGTCGGGTCACCGGCTCCGGCCGCAGGGACACGTTTCCAACAGGCTGCACCAGCTCTCCGAGTCCGGTTAGCTCCGAGCAGAGCGCTCCTGCCTTGCCATAAAATGCAAACAGAGCAGCTCTGCTTTATCTAACTCTTTATCGCTGTATTTAACTTGCTCATTTTATCTGCACTTGAATAATAATTAATCTCCCGGAGCAGGCAGGCCTGGCCCCATGGAAATGTGCCTTTCGTGCGGAGCATGTTCGGCTCATGGGACCTGCTGGAGCCGGGTGACTTTGCAGAGGGAGAGTTTTTGGCTGCTGCTCCCAGATCTTTCCCAGTGAAACTGGTGGTGCTGGTGTCACTGCAAACGGCTGTTCGACCCCTCAGATCTCGCCAGCGCTCAGACCTTCAGTGGCGTGGGCTGGGAGTGATGCACATCCCCTGACAAAATCCTCCAGGCTTTGATCTATGTGCTTCAGGACTTCAATAATTCCTCAGAACAGCTGTTATCGCCCATGTTTTCGCAAAAAAAAAAAAAAAAAGGTTCCCGTTTTCGTGGGTAGTTCAGGGCACAAAAGATTTAGTGTTGCTCCCGTCTCGCTGCGATTTACTGGTGCCCCCGCTGTGGGTACCTCAGTCCCCCCGTGCAGTGCTGGAGCCAAGGGCTCGCTGCTGCCGGTCGCCTCCCCATTGTTCGTTAGCACAAATCACTAATTTCAGGGCTGCTCTGACGCACACCCGCTGCCCCCGATCACCAAGGGACCGCGGTGGCAGCTCCCCGGAGCTGAGTCTCCAGCAAGACATGCCTGTTCCCTGGGAGATGAGACGCTCCCCGAGGTCTGGGAGCCACGACCAGTGTTCCCGCTCAGCATCTCCACAATAAACCCCATCAGCAGGATTGGGAAACCCCTCCTGGCCCCTTCCCAGGGGCTGTAAATCAGAGCAGGGCTGGCAGGATGACAGGTAGGGCTGGTGTTTGCTCCCCGGGGCTCGCCACAGCCCTGGCTACCCATCTCCGGGCTCGGGGCAAAGCCATCTCTCTCCGTGGTGGAGCCGGCAGCAGGGCTGGGGGCAGCGGCTGTATTTTGTGGTCGTTTCCCTGGTTGAGGGACTCGATATTCCCAGGGCGAGTGCCCAGACTATAGCTTGAAGCTTTAAATAGCTGAGCATAAATAAAGGTGGCAGCAGAAATAGCCTATCCTGGGGCGATGCTGAGGACTGGGGGGACAGGGTGAAAGAAACGGGCAGGGGGTAAAATCACAGGGTGCTGTCGTGGGGCTGGGGTGCAGCTCTGCCAAGAGGAGGGGTCCCTGCTGAACCCCCAACCGTGCCTGCACCGGGGGCTGCTGCTTTGGCAGCTCAGGCCCTTCCAGCCCACCCCAAAAGCCTCGTTGGGTGTTTTCTGGGGTGTTTTCCCAGCCTTTCCGCTGCGCCTGCAAGATCTACGAGGCCAATTTCAAGCCCCCTTCCATCTCCAGGCTCCTCTCAGGCTCTTCCGTAAATCAAATTGGGGATAAAATAGCATTCCAGGAAGGCAGCGGGCCGGCCCCGGCTTTCTGTGGGAAAAACAGCAAACGCACAGTGTCAGCGCTGAATAAAGCTGCGGAGATGTCAGGCTACTGCTCTTTATAGCTCCGGGGCTGGCCTTTCCCAGCCAGCCCCAGGCACCCGCGCCGCCGGCAGCTCCCGGGGGACTCCCCCGCCGATGGCGGGGCTGTGCCAGCCCGGTGCCGGGGTGGGCGGCTGTCGGGGTTCAGGTGTTCGGGGGACCCCGGCGATGGGTTTGGACGTGCAGAAAGCGGCACGCAGGGGCGCGTCGCACCCTCGATGGGCAGGTGCCCTGGGTTCGGCTTGACCGGTCGGCTTTGCCACCTTGTTGGCCGTGCAAGGGTGGGGTTTATTTCCCCTGGATGGAAAAACAGTCCCGGGTTTAGGTTTGATTTCCTGACTGTGCCACATGTCTCCTCCATCCCTGCACCCTGCACCATCCCCTGGCCCGCCGCGGGACGAGGAGCTGTCAAGCTCCCTCCTGCTGTCCCTGAGCACATATGGGATGGCAGGACCCCGTGTCCTCGCCTTTGGGACGCAGCTTTGTGCTGGCTGACAAGCAGAAATTAATTCTGCAGCAATGAGGAGCGAAACTACAGCCCTAAAATTGCTTATTGAATTACAGACGGCGATACTATTCCCAAGATTATTTAATTGCGAGTGTTTTAGTGATGTGCTCGCAAACGGGGGTCACAACTCATCAACAACTCTCATCTCACCCCGAAATGATGCGCACGGGTTTTCAGAGCTGCTTTTTCAGGCTCTTTGCAAACCCAGGGCATTTGGTTGCCCCCGTGCCCGGCTGTCGCTGTGGCAAACCGGAGCCTGGCACTAAAACCCGCAGGGGCTTGGGCAGACGGGATGAGGAGCTGAGAGAGTCGGGTTCTTTGGGGAAGCGCCCGACGGAGCTCGGAAACGCTGAACCGCAGCATCGGAGACGGCAAAACACGCAGGGGCTGTTCATCACCCCGGGGCCGGCCTGAAGAGGAACCACAGGTACACGGAGGAGCAAAAGGCTGAAAGCTGCTTCCCCTCCTGTGACCGTTACCCAAAGGCAGAACGAGGTAAATGTTGGTATTTCCATTACACCGATTTCGGCATCATTTCATGAAAATTAGTGGTAGGGTCTAGTGCGTTTGCACAGAAGAAACTCAAGAAGAAATGGCTGAACTCTTTGTATTACTGATGAGTGTATTTGCTGACAGATGGTTACAGAAGAAATCTTTTATATTTATCATCTCTTTGGCTTACCAGCACAAGATAACAAATCGGTGTTGAAAATACGATTCTGGGGAAAATGACTCTAAATTACTGCACTCTAAGCATGTTGGTTTATTCTTTAATGTAGCTACTTTATGTATTTCTTTTCCTCAAACTATATATATTTCCTTTTTATTGGCTAAGCCTTTCCTAATTT
The DNA here is from genome assembly GCF_031877795.1 of Strix aluco. NCBI lineage: Eukaryota > Metazoa > Chordata > Aves > Strigiformes > Strigidae > Strix > Strix aluco. The sequence goes on along the minus strand of NC_133957.1, from coordinate 1,449,281 downwards.
ATATTTTCATTACTTTGATTAATACTACTTCCACAGTGACATTATTATTCCAACACAGTTTTGCAAGTGTCTTACTGAAACACTTGGCGTTAAATAATCTTCGGATTTAGGCTGCATGATTTGTAATTTAATAAGCAGTTCCGCTCCTGCGTTTTATCTCCTAATTGGGACAGAATTAGCAGCTATTCTGGAATTAGCACGAGCTATCTTCTGCGCTTTTTTGGTTGAAAAGAAAACAGCTATAGGTATTATTTTAGCCGTCGTTGCTTAGCTGTAACTATAGCTGTCTCGGCCACTTGAGGATCGTCGGTTGGATCGGAACTCGAGCAGGAACACGCTGCGGTGGAAGTGATGCTGCTCTTTTAGGAAGGAAGATTTCAGTCTCCCAGGCAGTTGCATTTCATACTCCTTTAATTATCATTTGGTGAGCGTGATGCATCTTGTTCTCCTGGTATTTCCATACCCAGTTTGCTTCTTCCAATTCTTCCTGAAACATGATTCCCAGATTTGCGTCTCTGAAGAGCTGTAAACGCTTCAGATCTGAATCCAGCAAGGGCTTGTCACCAGCCCTCCAGAAAACGACGGCTTTCACCTCCCTTCGCAGGAGAAATATCTCTAAATCACGACCTTTTAGCGTTACGGTTGGCTGAGAAGTGGCAGATTTCACTTGGGAAAAGTGAGATTAAACGAAGCCCTTGGCTGCGTTGTGTTTTGCAGGCAGGGGGGTGCCGGGGCGATGCTGGGGGGGGCAGGCAGGGGTGTGAGGGCAGCAGTGGCCATCAGGTCTGCAGAGCTGCAGGGTGTGTGTCTGCCCGGCACGGGGGGCAAAGGGGCACCTGCTAATCCAAAACCAGCCCTAAAACCAACCCTAGCCTTAGTGCTGGCCCTAACCCTAAAGTTAAGCCTAACCCTAACCCAGTCACACGTGGATGTCAGCACCCCTGCACCAGCGGGTCTTGGTGCAGAGGCCGGTCCCAGGCAGGTCTAATTTATGGACATGGACCGACCTAAGGAGGAAAGTCAGACTCAGGACCAGTTTTCCCTGCCACAAACTCACGGCTCCATCACAGCTCAGCCTGGCCCAGCTTACACAACGGCTGCAGCCCCTTGGAAATGTTGAAATTAAGAGGCTTTGCCTTACAAAGTCCTTTAAACCCACGGAGGAGACACCGAAACATGGAGACACCGAAACATGGAGACACTGAAACGTGGAGACACTGAAACGTGGAGACACCGGAACATGGAGACACCGAAACATGGAGACACCGAAACATGGAGACACTGAAACGTGGAGACACCGGAACATGGAGACACTGAAACATGGAGACACTGAAACATGGAGACACCAAATCATCGGGACACCGAAATGCTGAGACGGGGAGACACGGCGGCTTGGTGGCATCTGAGGGACCGTGTCCCCGAGAGCCAGCCCCAGCCGAGCACACTGCAGACCACTGCAGGTTTCACAGTGAACAGAGTTGGGTGGGAGCCCGTGGAGACCACGAGGAACTGGCAGGCAGCTGCCGGGGGGTTAAGGAAGGATTAATGAGAGAAGAAGGAAAAACAATAGTTTTTCCCAAAGGGCCATTTTAAGGCAGCATTTGTAACCCTCCCTCGAACCAGGAAGGGCTGGGACCTCCCCATTTCCTTCACTTTTCCTTCTTCCTTTTGCTTTTGAGTCTTTAGCATTCACAGGGTCTAAATCATTATTTTCCCCAGTTATTCCCATCTATGAAATGCTTCTTTAAAGGAGAAAAAAAAAAAAAAAAAAGCCTCAAGGACAAATTCTCAAGAGATGAGTGGGATAAAATACCAGCCTGTTTCCAGCTCTCTGAAAACAAACAGGGCTACCCCCATCTCGAGTGATTTTCCTCCTTTTGTTCCCAGATCCAGCCACCATCCAGCTTTCCCACCTACGGACGGCTCGCGGGGCGGAGGGAGGAGGAGGAAGGCAATGCCTCATCCGGTAAATCCGGCTGTTTCCCAGCTGTTGCTGTGACTTTGCAGGCAGGAGCAATAACCAGGAGAAAGACTCTGCTCTGGGCAACCTGGCAACCAGGTGCTGGTGGTGGAGAAAAGGGCCAAGGTCCAAATCTCTGCAAAATTAAGAAGCCATCCGGGGTTGCCCGCTGTTGTGTGCAGTGCCAAGGAGTGGGGAAGCCCGTTTTGGGTCGAGAGGTGAAAAAACATCGTTAGGCTGAGAAATGCAAGCAGGCCAAATCTGAGCTGTTGAACAGGAACGTCTGTATTCGCATCTGAAGCGGTTCCTCCTCCTTTCCCCGCTTGCTCATTTCCATCTTATCCGCCTTCGCCTGCCGGAGGTTTCCACCCCTCGGAGCGGGGCCACCCACGGCTGCTCGGGGTGGGGATGTCCCCGGGTGGGCAGCAGCCGCTGCCGTGGGCTCCTGCTAATGCCGAGCAGCCACAAACTGCGTGGAAAAGGTCTCTGCTGGCTGCAGAGGGGCTGGGAGCCATCCCTCCCCTGCCTGCAGCTCCAGCCGGGACGTGAAGCTGGGTTTAACTCATCCCCAGACCACTCGCAAGGCAAAAATGATGGGCTCTGCGGTAAACTGGGCATTAAAACATGTGGGTGCCCCCTTCTCCGGGGTTATCACGTCCCCACGTGCCTGGAGGACGCAGGTCCCACCCGGGAGCAGGGATTTCCTAATGATGTAAGGTGAATCTTGCCCTGAAACGTGACCCAGAGCAGCCCACGGTGAAACACGGAGCAAGCGCCGGGCTGGCTGCTCCAGCGCCGGCCCATTGTGTCTGCTCAGTGCATCTTTAATTAGGCCATGCAAATTCCAGCAGCTTCTAATCATCTTAATCCCGAGGCCAGCTTGAGGTTGCTGTTGCTTCCAACATGTTGGTGACTGCCTGCCCCTCCGCTTGCCCGAGGATGATCCAGACTTATCTTGTCCAAGAATGGACACAGTCACGGACAAGGGTGATGCAGAGGCTCAGGGAATTGTGGAAACCACATCTTCTCTAGCTTAGCATCCCAAAAAAACTGGCAGTCAGCTGGACACGGTGCAGGACTCCGGTGTCCTGGGCAAGGAGAGAGGATCTATAGAGCTCCAGGTTCCTCCATACACACTCAGCTTCTTGTTACCTCCTGCAGATTTGGGGTTTGTTTCTCCGTGGATGGAGAGAACCCCACGTGCTGAGGGGGTGCTGGGGGGATGCTAATCCTGGTGGCACTGCTTTTCCACCTGGGCATCAAGATGCTTTTGCACTGTAACACCCAACTGCTCAAAAAGCTGTTTGCTGCCCAAAACCAGACTCTTTAGGCATTGAGGCGCGCGCTCGTGCCAGCTGCCAGACCTGCTCTCACGGGGCTGGCAGGGATTTGAGGTGCAATCACTTCTTGGGTGCGATTCTCCTGAGCTGGCTGAGATCTTTACCTCGGGATGAGGTGACTCATGCCCCGAAGTGCCCGTTTCTCTCACCGCCGGCCGGCCCAGACACGCACGTCTGCACGGCAGCAGCGTACCGAGGGTGATGTCAACCCCCCCGGGTGCCGATCGCAACCAGCGTCGCCGCTCTCACCCTCTTTCTGACGAAGGGACTCGCACGCTGCTCTCTTCTTCATCGGCTTTCGGTCGGTATCAGCTGCAGCCCAGCGTATTTCTGAGCGTTGATTCTGCTCCGGAGTCCGACCACACGGCAGAGCTGGTACCTGCACCCTTGAGCCGAGCTCCTCCACAGACCCATCCTCAAAACCTGCCCCGTATCTCGGGGTCTCTCCGGGGTCTCCTTGCACCCGCCCATGCCTGGCGCAGAGCTGGGATGTGCTGGCACAGACTGATCTCCCACCAGCTCTTGAGTCCCGTCTGGTGGATGGTTATTAATGCAGGAGAGTTGTTTGCTTCCCATCAGCAAAGGTGAAGGAGCACAACAGAATGGATTTGTTTACAAATCGATGTACATTACATCCACGAGGCCACTTCATTCCACTTTCCAAAGCAGCATTTACTCTTTCCCAGTATTTACCCACGTCGATGTCCTGTTGTTTTCTATGAGAACAGCTGAAGATCTCCTGAACCCATCACCCAGCCTGGAGTCAGATCTACCCCCTTGTGATCTCCAGATCCCTCCTGCAGCCTTTTAAAAGACACATTGACCGTCTCTGAGGTTGGTCTAAGTGATAGACAAGCTCCCAAAAACCTGCTCCCCTTATTATATCTCCCCAAATCCTTCTGGATGACTTTCTGCTGTGGCCTGATCTTCCCTAAATGATCCATCTGAACCTCAATCATCTACGGAAAAACAGACTCTCTTGTTCCTGATCAGGTCGGAGAGGTTTTCTACCTGTAAAAATTTATTCCAAAAAATCGTTTTGTCTCTGGCAGCAGCCGTTCGGGCAGACTCAGCAGAGTTGGGATGACACTACAGAAGTCGTCTCCAAATTTCTGCTGGGTAATTGGCAGAAAGTAGGTGTGAGGAGAGTCTGGGCAGAGAGAACAGAGATGGAGCTGATTTTACCTGTTTTGACACAGAATAGCTGACTGGCGTTTGCTGACGCCGCTTATTGTGCTTTCAGGTACATGCACGCAGCATCTGAATTCCTGCGATGGCTGCAGGAGGCGTCAGGAAAGAGGGTTTTTTGCAGGTCTCAAGACTTTTACGCTAAAAAAACCACTAACAGCAAGTCCCTCCCCCAGCCAAAGGCACCCAGGTCAAGCAGCTCTTTGCAGCCGTCCATGCCAAGGGCGCCGGATATTTTCTTAATGTCGCCAAGTCTCTGAGGACTGTGCTCAGCCCTGGGATGCATCAGGCTGAGGCTCAGCGTTGCTGAACCCAAACGAGCTGCAGGATTATCCACGTTCTCACCAGTGACCGTGACCGATGCGCGTTCAGCATCTCGGGCGTGAGGTGTGCTCGGAATAACGTCCCACGGCGCGGTCCGAGGAATGCCGTTTCTCCTCCGGGCCCTGCGGTGAGCTCCCCCGTGAATTTTTCCGATTCTTCAGCCAAGAATGTGATAAGGCTTCACGGGTCGGTCACACTGCATAAACATTTTCTCCGCTCGCAGATCGCGTGACCTGCTCTTGAACTGGCGGAGCTGAATCCTCAGCCACATCTCTCAGCCCCAATGAACGTCAACATCTGCAGACACGCCGTGACTGTCCTCATCACCATGTCCTCCAGAAAACGAGGATCCTCCACATCCTCCCCATGTTCTCTGATGGTTTATCACTTGGTCCCCTCCACTCAGCACTCATTGCACCGCAACTGGATGCTGTGTCCAGTTTTGGGCCACCAATATGAGAGACATCAATGAACTGGAGTGAACTCAACGGAGACGGTTGGAGGCTGGAGCATGGCTGGAAGCTGGAGCTTCTCCATGAGGAGAAGCTGCGGAAATGGGGTTTCTTCAACCTAAAGAAAAGTCTTGGGGACACGTAATAGCAGCCTTGAGCACCTACAAGGAGGTTATTGAGAAGATGGAGGCAGGTTCTCCGTGGTGGTTCACAGCAGGAGGCTGGAATCGGAGAGGTTCACGTGGGATATACGGAGAAACTCAGTCCTTGAGGCTTTTCAAGAGCTGGCTGGGTGAAGTGAAGGAGGGAAGGGGAGATGTTCAGGGATGTCTCAGGCTGAAAGGGAAGGAGGCTGCTGCCATCTAGAGAAGGGACTCCTCTGCGTGCGGGCACAGCAGCCAAGCTGCGCTCTCCCAGGCCTGGAAAGATCATCTTGGTGGAGACTAAACCCGGAAAATTAAGGAAAAAACATTACGAGCTGGAATAGAGCAAGTAATGGATTCCCAGGCTCTGGGCGGAGCATCCGTCCCCGCCGTCCTTGAGCTGCAGACGATGTGTCGCTTACATAAGTGCAATTAATAATTGATTTGAAATAGGTGGAAAAAGCCCATTCTCGTCTCCATCCCCGCTGCAACTTTCTGCCTCGTGGGTTTAAGTGCAGTGAAACCCAGCAGGTGGCTCAGAAAATGAAAAAATGGTTTAAAAAAAAAAGGAAGGAAGAAAGAAAAAGAGAACAGAAAAGCCCCCAAACTATTTAAGAACTCTTATGAGGTGTCCCCAAAGCCACAATGCCACAACCGAGCAGGATGGTGCTGGTTGAGGAAGGAAAACTCCGCAAGAGAGGAAGGAAAAGCTGCGCAGGGAATGTCCCCAACCCCACGTGCTCCCCCCTCTCCCAGTGTCCCCATGTCCTCATGCCTCAGGTGTCCCCCCCCCAACCCCACACCCTCTGACCCTCCATGTCCCCATGTCCTCTGTGGCTCTTTTGTGTGCCCCCCACATCACCGTACCCCAATCTCCTCATGCCTCCATGTCCCTCCATGTTCTCATGCTCCTGCCGTGTCCCCACACTCTGACGCACCCCGTGTCCCCTGTGTCCCCCAGGTCCCCCCCCCATGTCCTCATGCCCCCCTGTCTCCCCACTCCCCTACGTCCACCCTTGTCCCCCATGTCCCTCTGTGTCCCCACCCCCACACATCCTCCATGCCCACTCCATGTCCCCCCGTGTCCCCACTCCCTATGTCCACCTCTGTCCCACACACCCACTGTGTCCCCACGCCCCCCATGTCCTGTGTGTCCCATGTTCCCACGCCCCCCATGTCTTCCACATCCACCCTGTGTCCCCCCATGTCCCCAATTCCCATATCCACCTGTGCCCCCATGCCCACCCTGTGTCCTCACACCCCCCATGTCCTCCCGTGTCACCTGTGTCCTCACACTCCCATATCCCCCACGCCCACCCTGTGTCCCCACTCCCCATGTCCACCTGTGTCCCCACACCCCCATATGCCCCATGTCCACCCCGTGTCCCCACACCCCCCTATCCCCCACGTCCACCCCGTGTCCCCCTGTGTCCCCACACCCCATGTCCCCCTGTGTCCCCACACCCCATGTCCACCTGTGTCCCCCATGCCCACCCTGTGTCCCCACACCCCCATATCCCCCACGTCCACCCCGTGTTCCCCCGTGTCCCCACTCCTCACGTCCACCCTGTGTCCCCATACTCCATGTCCACCTGTGTCCCCCACGCCCACCCTGTGTCCCCACTCCCCATGTCCCCCTGTGTCCCCCATGTCCCTCTGTGTCCCCACACCCCCACATCCCCCACGTCCACCCCGTGTCCCACCGTGTCCCCACTCCCCATGACCCCCCGTGTCCCCACACCCCCATATCCCCCACGAGCACCCCGAGTCCCCCCATTTCCTCGCCCCCCCCCGCCCCTCCCGCGCCGTGTCCCCGCCCCGGCCGCCCCTCGGTCCGCCCGGCCGCCAGGGGCCGCGCTGGCGCGGGGCGGGGCCGGGGGGCGGCGTGCGGGGCGGCGGCGCAGCGCTCCGATGGCGGTGAGCCGGGCGCTCGCCCTCCGCCTGGCCTACGCGGCGGCCGGCGCCCTCATGGGCCTCTCGGCCTTCTTCACCTGGAGCCTGGCGCCGGCCTTCCGACAGCCCGCCACGGCGGCGGCGGGGGGGCTCTCGGGTACGAGGCGGCGGCGGCGGGGGGGGCGCCGCCGGCTGAGGGAGCTCCCTCAGGGCGGGGGGGGGGGGGGCGAGAAGCACTTTCCTTTGGGGGTGAGGGGCGGTGGGGGGGGTGGCTTCGCCTCAGCGCTGGTGAGGGGGGACAGGGCGGGGGGAGGGTGGGTGAGCCCAGAGCCCCCCTGGGTGCCAGCCCGGGTGTGTGGCGGGGCTCGCCAAAAATCACCAAACGGCCTGAAAATGGGGGGAAGCGACGGTTTGCGCCTGGGCGGTGGGTGCGCGGGGACGGCGTCGAGGCCAGGGCGTGTGGCGGGGCCCTTGGCGCCGTGTTCCGGGAGCGGTGGGGGCGAGGCCGGCAAACCGGGCGTGTGGCATTGAGGGGGGGGGAAAAAGCTCCGTCTAGGGACTAGAGTGGGGGATAATGTTGGATTTTGGGGCTTGGGCGGGCTGCGTTTTGTTTCGGGAAGTTGCAGGTGATGCTTTCCCCATGTACCCAGGAGCTCCCGGAGGGGCTTGTTGTGCCCGTGAGGGAGTGACTTGTGATAAAACTGGTTTGGGACTTCAGCTCACGGTGTCCGGCTGTATTTGCAACTCGAAATGCGAACCTGTGGCTTGTGGGACACGTTAACAGCCTCGATGCTCACTCCTTAGGAAAAAAGGAAATGAATTTGTGTATTTTATAACCCCGCTGCTGGTGTAGATGGAATTGTTCTAGTCTTCTCCTTGGTCCCAAGAAGGTTTTTTGCAACGACATCCAGCAAACTTGCTGTTCGTGGTGGAAAAGCTTCAGCTGGTGATGGTGTGTAACTCGCGGTGCCGTGCAGGGAAAAACCTCTAAAATTGAGGCTGAAATTGCCTGTAAGCCCCAGGCGCTGGCCAGCAAAGAGGATTTTATTTCAGAGTTACAGGTGGAAGCTTTGCTGACTTTCCTAGTAAAATTTTGGTCTGGCAACCTATATTTATGTGTGCTTTGTATTTTCAGAAGAGAAAAACGCCGGCCTCCTGATGTTTAGACTTGCTGAAAGCATCTGTGCCAGACGCTGTGAAATGGGCGTTTGGGCTGCTTGTCGTAGAGGCCAGAAGCTGTAAACTGTAAAAATCGTGAGATTCAGATGCCCGTGCCGGTTGTGGATCTTAGTGAATGACTGTGTTGGGGCAGAACTTAGTCCTCGCTTGGTCTGTCAGCTCAGCAACTCGCGGGTTTCTCTGGCTGAACACCTGGAGGAAGCGTAGAAAGTGAAGTTAAACTCTGGAAAGTCGTAGTGGTGGGTGAGCAATGCCGGTGCTCCCGTGCGCCTCTCGGTGTTGGCTGTGCTGTCAGAGCAGCTGCGAGGCGCAGGGTTGTGGTTGTCTCTCTGCTTCCTCCAAAAAGCTTTAATTCCAGCTGGAGTTGGAATTAAGCAGGGATCTTCCAACCCTTTGCTTTACTAGGTGGCACAAGGAAAGTTGGAGTGTTGTACCCCAAAAATGCGCAACAAAAGAGCGAGTTAATATTTTATGCTGTATGCACGTGCTGTCTTTGTGTTCACAGAGGAATTTCGGAAATCTGTGTTCTAGAAGGAGGCTGCTGAGAAAGCAGAGAGAGGAACCAGCTGGTACTTTCTGTGCTGAAGTTACTCAGATTATTGTCTGCTGGGAGAATGAGGTTTGTGCGCTGGTTAATGACCGGGGGGGTGATTCAAGCTAGTTAAAATAACAAGGAGCAAGGTAAGCAAGAAACAAAAAATGCTCATTTGTTAGGTTGGGCTCTGAATTGGTGTGCTCTCAAATATCCAGTGAAGTGTATGTAGGTGGAGTCACAAAGCCTGAGAAACAGATTAAGAAACGTGTGTTTTGGTGTTAGAGCTGATTTAAGCTCCTGTCATCTGAAATTCATGGCTGCTTTTTCCTGCCCTTCTGCTTCGCTTTTCTGCCCCTCAATAGGTGAAATACTCTCCAGACATTGGAGATGAGACTTTTATTTTAGGCTCCCACCCCTGAGCTGAAGATCTGTAGCGTGCTGTCTCCCAGACGTTGTTATCCCCACGACGGAGGGGCCAGGGAGGAGCTGGAGTAAAACCCCTCGTGTGCGGGGAGGACCTTTTGAATTTGTTCTGCTGCCAGGCGTACGTTAAAGTCGAGTTGTGCCCTCAGTTCATTGCTAAATCAACATTTCACGTCCTGCCCACTGGAGCCTGCACGGGTAGAGAGCTAAGTGCTTGTTTAGTCGTGGGGGAGTAGCCAAAAAAAAGCCGTTTTTTCCGTGCGTTGAAGCTAAGGCTACTTGCTAAAGTAAGATTGTTCTAAGAAAAAAAATTACGGTGTGTAGGAGCTTTGCGTTGTGCTTAGACACTGTGGATACTCCAGGTAAGCAGGGCGTTCACTTGGTTTCTGGCGTGCCTTGTTAAATCATCTGGATTTTTATCATAACGTGCTCACTAGAACTTACGTCTACGGGTGGAGAATGGCAGGAAACGAAGTGGGCGAGCGGCTGAAATCTTCCGCCGCGCAGCCATTGCAAAGTTAATTGTCGGGCATTGTTTTGTGCCCTTTAGTCTACTAATAAACCCGTTGCGACTTTCTGCACGTTGTCCGGGTTTCCGTAAACGCAGACAGACGGCTTCTCCCCCAAAACGTGGGGCGCAGCTCAGGTGCCGGGGCGCAGCCTGCGCGCTGCTGCGGCGCGAAATCAAACCCCTGCGCCGGAGGGGTTTGCTGTGCTGGGTGGGTTCAAGGGCTTGAGCACAAATGGGGGGGTGGGGTTTTTTGGGCCTATATGTGCCTATTTCATTCAGAAGCTCCCAAAAGTGAGGACGAGGTGCAGGCGGGGCTGTTGTGGCTGGGAGCTCTGACACCGTGGGGGGGGGGCAGAAAGTTGTTTCGGCTGGTTTATTTGGCAGCTTTGCAGCAGTTCCTCGTTAATATGCCTCTGATTAAGCCGAGGCTTTGCCTGCCAGCCTCCTCTGCGAGTGTGTGTTTGTACATGTTTATCTAGTTTTAACTATCTTTCTGGTTTTCCCGTCGCCTCCTGTGTGTTTGTCGTTGCTTTTCTCTCGCCTGTGTTGCCGAGATGGATTGCAGCCTGCTGCAGCTTTTGCTCATGTGCCTTTGGTTTGTCAGGGACGTGTGTTTTGGGATGTTTATACACTTCCTCTCTGTGAGAAGTCCTACTGATCGCTGTCTCATTAGGAATCTCTCTTTGTAATCAGCTTATTTATCTTTTGCTTATCTTCTAGAGAACCTTTCCGGCTGCATTTTGCACTGAAATCTGCCCTCTGCTGCTGCTTGTGCTTTCGGTCGCTCTGATACATTTCCTATAATTTAAAGACTTAGAACTTGGAGTAAATAAATACCTAGTATTAAAGTTCCGTGGAGGGAAAATTGCCACGTACTGATGAGTCTGCAGCTGGAGCCCTTAGTTACCTCTGGTTATGAAACCAGAAGCACATAATTTAAGGTGCTGAGCAAACCACCTTTCCAGTCTTACCGGCTGGCTTTCATAATAATAAACCCCCCCCACAATGCCTAGTAAAATCAACTCACTAATCCTCCGAATCTTAAATATGCCTCGGGGCATGCATACTTGGGAATTTTGGGATCATCTTAAATCAGATACAGACCTTGTGTATCATACCCAGGTTTTGGGCAGAAACACCCCATCGAGTGCTTCTGATAACCTGAGGGACAGCAACTTAAGCGACTGATCACGAGACCCAGAAAGTCATTCCTGAGTTAATACTGGCTGTCTCGGTGGTTTGCCATTTCATTTTGAGCTAGTCACAGTGGCTTTTATAATTTACTGCTTGTTTGTATGTTTGACCTTCTCCCCTCGCTGCCTTAAATTAATTTTTTTTTTTTTTTTTAAGTAGGCCATGAATCTCTAAACCACTCTGATGTTTTCATTCTGCCAGAGGCAGTTTAAAAGAGAAGAAAGCAATTCAATGTTTTCAGGATGTTTCCAGCCCTTTCCTGAGTGGCTTTTAATGTTCTTGTGTATGTATCTTCTCTTTTTAAATTTAATAGAAAGAGAGGGGTTTTTTTCCGCTCCAAAGAGACTCTATTGGCTGTTTCCAAGCTGCTCAGATATTTCTGGCAAAATATAGAGCTTGTGCTTTGCGAGTATAATGTGGACCAGATATTAAAGCAGCTGCAAAGAAGATGAAACACAGAATGTACTTTACAGACACTTGAAACTTTAAAAATATCTGATGAGTGAAAGTAGCAGAAGCTGAATGCAGTATCTGCTGCGTACCAAAGTAATCATTCCCTGCAGACTGATAACTAATCTACCTTGCATGTACTAGATAAACTTACGCAGATTGGCTTGTTCCCTATCCAGGGCTGGAATAGCGCGGCCAAAAAGCGTGGCAGTTGTGAGGTAAAGTCTTTTTAAATGTTTGGATTTGCATATAAAATGCCACATATTGTTCGATTGCGGTTCGGCTCGTGGCTGCTTTAGCCCATCGTCTGAAGGAAGGGGTGGAAAAGCGGGGGAAAGCGCCCTAAAAGCGCAGAGAAGACCGTAATTGAGTTAAAGGGAACGAGTCCGTCGTGTGCTGCCGATGGGCTGGAAAATGTGCCGTTGGTTTCCTCGTGAATGATAGAGGCGCGAGCGTCTGAGATCTGTACGTCTTGTTTCCTGCAGATGCCTGAGCAGAGCGACGTGGTGCTGAGCAACGAGCCCAAATGGCGGGTTTTGCTCCTCGCGCGCGGCCCAGTCTGCTTTCCTCCGAACCGAAACGCCCTGAGGGAGTAAAGCCCTCGCGTGCACGTGTCCAGAGGGAAATTCTGCCAAGTGAAAACCAGTTTTCACTAGAATACTCCAAAGGCTCCTCTCCTTCGAGAGCTGTTTTCCTAAAATATTTCAGTGTTGATCCCCAGCTATTTTGGCAGAAGAGCTGTTCAAGAAAACCCATTTTTAACCTCTTCCAAAAACAGCTGAGGCTGAGCTAGCTTGGCTTTAGCTCCCGGAAGAGAACGATTTACCCTTTCTGGGAATCAACCAGACAAGAGAAGGTTTTCAAAACTCAGAAACGGCAACTTAGGTTGGCAAAGCTCAGGCTGCTTTTAGAGTAGGTATTTCTCATGCTCCAGCTGGAGTAACTGGGTGTATAAAAGAAGATTGTTTAGATGGAAAATGACTGAAGGCTTTGAAAGTGCTCTGGAAAAAAGTCTTCTAGTTGGTCACCGTAGATTTCATATTTTCCAGGACCATGCAAGTAATTTTTAATATTGTTTTCCATTTTTACTGTCATTTCGTTTGCCATCATCCTCGTCTGCCATCATCAACACGCGTTCTGAGCTTCAGAAGGCCGGAGTAGGAGCGCTCATCGCAGAACAGCTTCTGTCTCTATGCCTTCGCTTGGGTTTTTTTGGCCTCCGCTGCACATTTGTTGTTTTTTCCTAGAATCTGTAACGCCCCTTCGTGTCGTACACAGTGTCCTACCGCAGCGTGCAAACGTGGCCTGACACGTTTGGCCTCGGGCAGCTCTGACCTCAGGGAAGCAGCTGTGCTGTTATTCCCCATCCACAATGTGGCTTGTTTTGCTGGGACCGAAGAATCGGTCAGTGATGAGCAGGGGTCTGACAAAACCTTTTGTTTGTCACGGTTTTTGTTTTTATGCTCGGAGAAAGGGAAAGTTTTATTTCACTTGAGCTAAAGTATGCCAAACTTTCGAAAGGGCTTATCAAAATATTTAGATATTAGTGTTTATTACAGGCTGGGGGCGAGCCTGCTTTTGAACTTGCCTTTACAATTTATTTAAACTTGTTCCAAGTGTGCTGCAAGTTTTTGTATTTTTAATATGAGTTAATCTTGCCAAAATACCTGTTAACTTCTGTTTAAAAAACCCTGCCCCTGTCGCTGTTGTTTCAGATGTGCTCGGGGATGTTTGATGGGCCAGTTTCCTTTTCCTGGAGCTTTGTGTACTTGGGGTAATTAGTTTTTGATTTAGAGGTAACTTTCCCGTTGCTCTGTGTCGGAAATCCCTTGATTGTGTCTTACGGAGCAGCTCTTATTTTAGGGTCATTCCAACCGTGATGTGTGGGGTAAATCCACCAAGACAAATGTTTCTGGGAAAGGGGGGTAAGATTTTTGATGTTGTTTTAAGTGGGCGATGTAACTGGAGCTGACAACCACCAGTGCAACTCCAGGGCTACGTTTGCAGGTTCAGGTTTTGCTTCTGTGCAAAGTGCGATTCCACGGGAGAATAGAACTGTGGTTGTGGAGAGGGAGGGGATTGGGGGGAATCGCTCGAGGTGAAAAAGAAAAACTGGAGGTCCTGCAGTTCATCATTCCAGACTTGAAACGAGACATATGTTTTATTTCCTATTCCAGTAAAACCTGTTTCAGTTGTGCGGCTGAGCTGGGTGTTCTTCTGTTGCCTACGTAGAGCTGGCGTTGAACCTCCAAAGGTCTACGAAGTGAGAGATTTCACATTAATTAAAAGTACTAGTATGGTTTTGGTTTTTCTGTGTGATAATGAGAGTCTGTTCTGTAAATTTGTTCTTCTCGCAGTTTAGCTCGCGTATATTTGTGACTAGAAGGTGATTTTTCTTTTCCTGAACCCAGTTTCAGCTGAATTAAACATGAATCAAACTCTCATTCCAGCATTCACAGAGACTTTTCCTCCGGAGTTGATTAGAACTAGCGGGGCTTTTCCCCGCTGAACGCTGTGTGTCGATCAGCACTTAGCTTCAGGAAGGCTTTTTAGCAAAGGTGCATGTTCTCATGTGTTGAAGCGTTTGGTTAGTGATGACTGTATTTAGCAACAGACTCTGCTTAAATTGAATTCCCCCCAATATTTGTTTGTTTTCCTCGTGTATCTGAGCTTGGCTTACCCTGCCTTGCTGCTGTGTAGATTCATCCCTCTTGGGATGCCCCTTCTATCCCCGTGTCTTTGTCAACATCTGGGTGGTGACTTTGCTTTCTTTTGTGGCCGCTCCCTGGGTCGGAGCGGTGCTGCGGCCGTCGGGTGCCCACCCCAGTATGAGCTCACAAGCTCAGGAGGGGCAAATTAAGCAGTTGAAAAAGCAAAGTCCTGTTCTCATCTCTCCTACCTGTCCCTGAATGTGTGCCACCGATGTTTCTTGTGCTGATGTTTTTCAGACGGTGTTGTGAGCTGATTTAACCTGTTGGAATGCTTTTCTGCCATTTTAGGAGGAAAAAAAATAAATAATCAACTGCTTTGCAAGCTGGATGGCCTCACCGACGGTTCGGAGTGGTGTAGGGGTGTAAGGGAGAGGAGGCAAACGTGTGGCTGGAGCTGGAGGAGGCTCCTTTCCCCTCCATGTGGTAATGAACATGGTGGCTGAGCTGCCTGTAAAACAACGTCCCGTGTAACCAAACTCAGCCCTTCAGCGCGTGGAGAAGTTGTCATGAGGCTTTTTTTTTTTGCTCAGTCATGTGTGAGGCGGTTACTGTAGACTAAGGATTAACCGAACACAACGGTTTGCCAAATAGCTTCAAGTGCTGTGTCAGGCTTTAGGGTGAGGGGAAGGTGCAGGGTCAGGCCCGGCAGTGGGGGGAAGATCAAGTGACAGCTCACGCGGTGCCGCTGCTCTCCCCACCGGGAGCTTTCGGAGCATCAGCAGCAGTTGTGGTGTGGAAATGCTGGCAGCTTGACTCAGCAGTTCAAACAAATTGTGCCAAGTCATCTGAAAGCGCTTGGGTGGGGAAGCAGCTTGTTTTGCTGACTGAAAAACAGAAGTTCCCCGTTTTTTTTTTTTTTTTTTTTTAAATGTGGGTTGAAGTTGCTGGAGCACAAGCTTAAAGGTAATATGAAGTCGAGCAAGGGGTTGTTGACAAGCTGAGCGATAGGCTTTGCCACCAAATCCCGTGGCAGGCTTTTTGAAACGCGCTGCCAACGCAGTTACGGCCTTGTGCGGCTGCAGGGTGTCTTCTGCCAGCTTTGTGATCTCTGGCGCACGTGCATGGAGGTAGCCTGTGTGGAATCAGTCATGGAAAAGCAGTGTCTGTAGGTGACTTGAGGAGAGTCTCAGAATTAAAATCCTGACTGCCTGGAGCCAGAAAACATCCTTAGGTGCTGCCGAGGTACAGCAGGCTCCGACCAGGCGAGGTGATGGACGGATTCTGCCTTTCCTGTTCGTGGTGGTAAAATATCTGTGAGCCACATCTGTCCTGGATATCAGCCCTTTACTCTTGGGTTTTTAGTTCACCCTGAGTGCTTTTGCTTTTGATGGGGTTTTTCTTTTGAAGGTTGTCCTTCTTCCACCCACCCCTTATGTGAGCCACCGTGGAGGGTATTTTAGCTTTCTTTGCCCCATCCCAAGACGTCAAAGAGGCAAAAACCATTGCCGGGGTTCTCCTGTCTAACCTGGAACTGACTTTGTGTAATTCAGCCGCGTTTGACGTGCAGCTGCAGCGCATGCACCGGCCGTGTGGACGGCGAGGTCAGAAAAACCTGCTGGAGAGGAGCTGAAGGGCGCTTGGGAGCTGAAAAGCGAGTCCAGCGCGTTCGTACGGCGGCTCTCGGCTCTGCCCATCTATCGCTTTTGACACAGCTGTTGGCCCCTGTGCTATAATACCTTCTTTTAAGCCTTGGGAAGCTTTGTGTATAATGACCGTATCCAGTAACAAATGAGCTCTGGCAAGACTTGTGGCTGT
Organism: Strix aluco; assembly: GCF_031877795.1. Taxonomy (NCBI): domain Eukaryota; kingdom Metazoa; phylum Chordata; class Aves; order Strigiformes; family Strigidae; genus Strix; species Strix aluco. Next base: position 1,433,223 of record NC_133957.1, on the reverse strand, counting down.
TCTTAGTATTAAAATGTTTATCTTGTAGTGGGCAAGGCTGGTTTTCGCTTCCTTTGATGTTGAGAAGTAGCCACAGAGGGAGGTCTGTGTTATTGCAGGATACCATATAAAGCAGCCTGGTATTTTAGCAGTGGTGTCATATTTTTTTTTTATTATTATTATTTTTTTTTCCCCTGCTGCCCTTAAAATAAAATCTGGAAAGGAGGTGGCAGCGGAGGAGAAATACAAGCCAGTTAGTTGCACCACTGGAGGTTCAAATTTCAGAAACGCCGCTGAGGTCTTTGCCAAAATGAGTCGAATGTTTTAAGTCTGTAAAGTGGCTCTAACTATAGGTTGAGTTAGCGGCTTAAGGAGGTTTGGTCGGACTCTACAGCCCTGCGCCCTAAACAGAGGAGCAGCTTGCTATAATTGGAGTTGGTGATGCTGCTTGTCGTTGGGACTGTGTAATGGGGAGTGCCAGCCAGCCTTGTTCTGGGGGGGTGTAAAAGCTGTGACGGGCTTTAAGCGCGTGAACGGACAGGTCTTGTATTGAGGGTCCCTTCTGGTTGTTTCCTGGGGTGTGGTGAAAAGGTAGCACTTTTTAGAACAAGATCAGGGAAGGATGCGTCGTTTTTGCCCTATATCAGAAGCTGTTTCCAGCTGTTATTTGGATGCTTTCCTCCCTTTTTCTAACTGTCGTTTCCTCCCTTTTGATAAGAGTTGAAACTTTGGTTATGGACCAGTCACCTAAGCTTAGGGAAATGCCTGTTGCTGCTCTATTAAAGCCATCGTGAATTTGGCTGTTCTTTAAAAAAAAAAAAAAACCCATATAAACTGTATGCGCTCAAATATTTGTCTGGTTATGTAATCCAGGAGGTTTGGGCCAGACCCAAAGGTACAGAGTTAAATTTAAGCCACCTTAACCACTCAGTGAGCGTGCTTTGCCGTAAGCGGGAATTGTACGTGCGAATCATCTGGGAGCTGAACTTCCACACCCCTTGGCTTGAAACACGTGAAGCGTTTGGAGGGGATTTGTATAAATCCACTCTTTATGAAGTTAACCGGGGATACGTTGGAGCTAAAAGACGGGGTGTGAGACGCTGAGACCTGAACGGGTCCTGTATCTCGTGGTTGAGGGGTCGGGCAGCCGTGCTCTGCGTCATCGCCCCCGTTTGTGAAAGGGGCCGCCCGGCCTTTGGGAGCCGCTGCACTAATTCCTGCCAAGGGCTTGGCTCGTGCGACGCCGTGAAAGCTGTGGGGAGAGTTAAATAAACCTGCGCTGAGAATGCACGAAACGGGTCTATCCCAAACGGGACAACGAACACGCTGTCGAGGGGAATCTGTTCAATGAGCAAAGTCCCTCCTGTGCGTCTCCCCGAGCCCCTGTGGAAGCCGGGGGGGGGCCGGGGTGGTTGTGGGGGGCAGCGCTGGCGCAGGCAGCCGTTTGTTCTGCTCTTTTCCCTCTCGGGGCGGGGAGGGGGGACGCGGCCACGAAGCGTTAGTGTTGCTCGGTGTTTCGTGGGGGGGTTTAATGAGATGTTTGTTTATTAGAGACCTTTCTGCGCCGGTGTGACGCCGGTACTGACTGCCCTTGCTGTCTGATCGAGCAGGTGTTCTGGCGCTCTGGGCCCTAATCACGCATGTGATGTATGTGCAGGATTACTGGAGGACCTGGTTAAAAGGGCTGAGGTTCTTCCTCTTCATCGGGATCCTCTTCTCAGCTCTCTCCGTGGTGGGATTCTGCACATTCCTTGTTCTGGCCATCACCAAGCACCAGTGTAAGTAACTGGGAGAAATGACTAGCGACGCTGGGATTACTGGGGTTGGATTTGACGGGATGGAAGAGCCTGCAGAGCAGAGCTGGGGTCTGAGTCTGGGGGTGCTCCTGCCCCTCTCTTCTGAGAGGTGTTGAGAGACTTGTGGGGAGGGGCTGCGCTTCCATTTTTTTGCTGTGGGATCTTGATGACACAAGAGAAATTCTGCTGCCCGATGAGTGCCGCTCCCTGAGGGCACTTTCTGATGTTTGACAGCTGCCTTGCTAGGCCTGCTCTGGGGGCCTGCTGGCAGGCAGTCCATGTTTTCCAGCATTTTTTCTTATAGGAACTGGAATTTACTTATTTCTAGGACAAATAAAGGGAGTGCTCTTAAACATTGTCTCTGCAGCCCTCATAAAGCAGGTGGGTGAGGATATTAAAATCCAAACACGAGTCAGCAGGGTGACAATGCCTTCCCCACTTAGTCAGCATATAAAGCTGTGTTGCTATAAAATATTTAACATTGTCTGAGGAGGGTTCACGTAATTACTCCCAGTATTTGCTTGGCAATAAACCAAAGAGAGAAAGTTTGGGTTTTGTTTTTTTTAGGAGTTGTCTGTGTTTGTTGCTCGCTGCATTTGGGCTGATAGCTGCGAAGAGTCCTGTTGTTGTTGTACTCACGGTGGTGGGCACGCTGTGCTGGGGTCGTAACCCACCCAAAACCCTCGGCTGAGCCTAAATACGCTCCCTGTGGAGATTCGAGTGCTTCGGCCGCCTGGAAGGGTGTGAAAATACTCGTACTCGATTGTTAGAAATACAAATGTAAAAAGAAAACCAAATATTTTTCATCATCTCCTTTCTTGGAGACATGAGGAAAAACTGTTTTGGGGAATATTTGGGGTTTTTTAGGGAAATTGAGGTATTTTAGGGAAAGCCCTAATTTGGGGGGGGGGGGAAGTAGAACATCTGTACAGCTTATTTAAGTATGGAAAGTATTAGATGTACCAGTCCTACGAGTGGGGCTTACTGAGTAAGTACTGTTCTGTGCATTCTTCAAAAAAATGATCACGTTTATTTTTTAACAATGACCAAACTTCTGTACTTAGAAGTGGAATTGTTTTGCGCATTAGGTTATGTAATAAGCGAATCGCAAAGTTGATGACATCTCTAGAACAAACAAAACCCGATAAATGTTGAAAATAAATATGAAGCCTGCTGACACGCGCTCAAAAAGCAGAACCGTACCCACATGTCCTCAAAGTAATCCCTGAGTCAAGGCAGTTTTATATAGATGAGGAAGTGTGTTCATTTGCAAAGATTCTCTAAAAAGAGGCTGTTACATCACTCGCCGAGGTGTGATTATCACAGCGCTGTACTGAGGACCTGCAGTACAGGTTGGAGTGCACCAGTTTTAATTAAACGTTGGCCACAACCGTTGGTAAAAGCATTTTTAGAAGGAAGAGCTATTTTATTTCCTGTTTTCACCCCCGAGATGTGCAGATTTCCTCTCTGCCTGCCGTGGTGGGGTGGAAGGGAGCAGTGGTAAGGCAGGGGGAGAGAAATTCAGAACTGCGGGTTGAGGTTTTCTTGAGCCACATGTTTCTGCCATCCAGGAATTCACCCAACTCCATCCTTTGGGCCCTAAGCAAGGAGAGTTTGGGGTGGCTGAGCGGGTGACCTTAGGATCTGCCTCTTGAGATGATAATCCTTCCTCAGACCGTGACCAGAACACTCTCCTGTGGCAGCGATGAGGTTGAGAGCTGGGAAGGCGGCACTGGCTGAGCCTTGCTCGCAGCACAAGATCTTTAGATGTGGGCTGGGAAGCTCCCAGGAACCGGGGGGCTGAGTTGGGTTCTTCCTGCGTGAGGGATAAATGGGATTTTCAAATGTATCTGTGTCCTTTTCTCTCCTAGCCCTGACTGATCCCAGAAGCTACTACCTGTCGTGCGTCTGGAGTTTCATCTCCTTGAAATGGGCCTTCCTGCTCAGTTTGTACGCTTACCGGTACAGGAACGAGTTTGCAGACATCAGTATCCTCAGTGACTTCTAACGCTCGGACTTCAACCTTGCCTGAAGGTGCTGGCTGTTTGACTTGCCCCCCCGAGGCATGGCACACGCGAGAGGTGTACGAGAGGTGGAGCAGGAACCCACCCAGTGCTGCTTGGTTTGTCTGTCCGCAGTAGGGGTTTTTCCTAATTGCTTTTACTCAACCATTTAAAGTCTGGCTAATGATGTCGATCTAGTCTCTCTGTAACTGCCCTGGGAGTCCCTGTGTCTGGTAGTGAGGTGACAGACTTTCTTGCCCCGAAGCCCGGGGGAGTTTTCCCGCGGGGACGAGGTCCTGGGCCCACCAGGTTTGTTCCTCGTGGCTGCAGCACCCCGACGTCTCGTCCTCGTGAGTGCTGCACATGGGCGCCCCAGATGTCTGTAGCAAAGGACGCTGCTGCGTGAAAGTTGGCTCCTTTGCGCTGCTCTGCTCCGCGGAGGGGAGGGGAGAGATGAGCCCTTCTTTGTGGCAGAAGTCCCTACCTACCTTCCAGCCGGCACCCCGCAGCTTCCAGTATTTTCTTTTTAGACATTGTACACGAGGTCAGCTCTCCCCTGTGGGCTGGGTGAGCCCGGAGGGACGGGCCAGCAGCAGAGAAGCACTGGTCATCTCAAAGCTCTGTCAGAGGTGGAGAATGCTGTTTCTGGCTGCTCTCCAGGATCATTTTTAAAAAGGAACTTATACCCTATTTAACACTCAAAAGTTGTAGCATGTAGAATCAGGTGTTTGGGTGAAAGATGCACTGGGCAAAGGCATGAACCTCTGGAGAAACATGAATATGATACTTCTAAAAAAAAAAAAATCTCTTTTTGTAGGCAGTAGCGCTTCCTTTTCTTTGCTCAGCTCCCCTGTAGCAGCAGGATGAGAGCGGGGAGCCAGCCCTGCGGGGCACTGCTCCCCCCGACCTGAAACCTGGCTGGATTTAGTGACTTCTTTAATCCCCGTGTTTTGCTCCCTGCCAGCAGCTACCCTGAGAGGCTTGAAACCCCCAAGCATTTGCCTCTTTCCTTGTTATCTATTTGTACTTCAAACCAGCTGAAGGTTTTTCTGCTCTGGCAGAACCCAGGCCAGCGTTCCACCGTGTTGGGTGGATGGGCCCGGCTGCTGCAAACTGGGCACGGCAGTTTGTATTCCATGAATAATCCTGTGGGTGGGTGCAAAGAGAGGCAGGAGCAGCCCCTTCCCTTCGGTGAACAAGGCGGGTGTTTGGAGGGGTCTCCCAGCCACAACTGTCCTGCCACAACTCCCGGGGTGCTGCTGGAGCCGCCCCAAAGTGCCCTTTTGGCGGTTGGTGGCAGAGGGTGGGTGTCGGGACCTGCTCAGGGTTTTGTGACCGCGCGGTGCGAGCGGCGGGTCCTGCGGGCTCTGCTGTCAGCCCGGCTTTCTCCCACGCCACACAAAGCTCCCGGTCTGGTTTTGGGCAGCGCTCTGCTGGGCCTGGGCTTTGTCACCCTCTCCTAGGCGAGCGCTCTGTGGCTGTGTTGGAATCCCTCTCCGTGCCCAAAGGCTCCATCCTCCCCTTCGCTGCTCTTGTGTTTTGCTTTGGTTCAAGCACACAGGAATTCACTTGAGCCGGTGAGGGGATTTTGGAAGTGTTTGACAACATCTGTTGCTAGTGGGTAGGAAGATCCTCGGGTGACTTAACCAGATGGAGGAACGTCGTTGGGGCTGCGTGTAAACCGAGGTTATAACCAGCTTTTGCCAGGGGACCTGCTGGAGTCACTAAACCCAGACAGAGGCTGCGAATGTGAAATGCGCTTTCTTAGGAGATTAATACTTATGAGATTAATACTCAGGAATTAAATACTAAAATCTCCCTTTCTGCCGACGTCGGGTGGCCAGCATGCCCGGCCGGGGATGGAACGGCTCATCTCACTTCCCTGCCCAAAGCCGTGCCACCCGCTGTGGAGTTCGCGAGTGGTTTTAGCATCGGTCACTCCGTTTGTCTCACACCTCGTCTTCCATCTCCCCGACACCGCGCTGCCCCCGCCCCTGCTGTGCCCCAGCTCCCAGAGCTCCTGTGACGGGGCTCTGCCACTGCCCGGCAGCAAAACCTTGTCCCCGAGGTGCAGAGAACTCCTGGCTGCGCCCCCGGCGTCTCGCAGCGGGGGCTCCCTTCCAAAACCCGGTCGCTTTACCCCGGGGGTTTTGAAAGTTTATTTTTGTGACTGTAAATTTGCCTACAAACAGCTCACTGAATCTAACCTGTTTTCTCCCCGACGTGTTTTAGCTCCGGAATTTATACTTGCATCTCGGCTTTTTAAAAGATTGTGTATGTAAATATATAATATATTTTTACATTGTTTATGCTTCGTTTGCACGCTTGGTGTAAGAGTTGGTGCTGCGGTGGGATGATGTAATTCACAGTGGGGTTCATTCGCGTGTATCCCAGTGGCTGCTTGTACTAAACCACACTATAACCTGTACGTGACACCACGGTAAGAGCAGAAATACAGTCGTTTTTCTCACCAAACCTGTGTCTGGAGTGATTTTTTTCCCTGTCAGGTTGTTAAATTCTGCCTGTCTCCCTCCCCTGATGACAACCTGCAGGAGCAGCGCTCTTTGTGGGAAAGACGGGGGTGAATTGTGCAAAACATTTTGGGTTTTGGGGTGATGTGGCCTCGCAGCATTTAACTCTGTCCCTTGTGTCGTTACCAGCACCCTCAGTGTCTGAGCCACAGGCACCGCTGCCCGATGGGTGTTTTTCCCCTCACAAATCCCTCTGCGTTTTGCGATTTCAGCGCAAAGGACTTTCTGAGCAAGTGATGTTGTTTCCAGCCCCTTTTTATCTGAACGACAGCGTGCGTGTCGTCGGCACCCGTGGTGAAGGGCCGGGGGGTGGCTGGGACCCCCTCCATTTCCATCTGCTCTTGGCTGGTGAGCGCGCTCTGAGGGGGAAACGGGAATCCTGCACCTCCTCTTCCTCTTGGGCTTTTGGGAAAGAGAAGGCACTTTTGGGAAGCTGAGCAAGGAAGGGAAATGCAAGGTGATATCTTCAATCCAGCGCTGGACGTTTGGTGACTTTCTGACCCAGCACCCGACACGGGGTGGCCGCGTGCCCCTGCCCCGGGTGATGCTGGTGGGGATCCCTCCTCCCCAAACCAGCCCTGGGGCGGCTCTTCCCCTCCCAGTCCCGCCTGGTGACACGAGTCCTGGCGCTGAGGCTGCCACCAGGACCCTGTGTGTCGTCCCCCCCCCCCACCCGCCAGGTCAGCACGGTTTGGGGCAGGGGGAGGCCCAGGCATCTTGATTCCTGATCATCCATTTTCCGTAGCCCGGCCAGCGAGTGGAGTGGCTGGTGGGAGGCCGCGGTAATTAGAACATTTGGAATAAATTTGGGAAGCGCTGGGCCAGCATCTCCCCTTTGATGCTTTTCCTGCAGGAGAGGAGAGTCCAAGGCTCCGCAGCCGGCGTTGCTGCGTGGCGAGCTCCGCTCTGACTCCGATTACAAATGAAATGAATTTGCCGGGCTCAGCCACAGCCGTGGTGGCACGACTGGCCACCTTCTCTCATGGGACCCAGAGTGGCTTTGCTGGGGGCTCCTGAGGTGAGAGGTCTCCTACGGGGAAAGGAGGGGGGGCAGGAGGGGTCCCCCACCCCGGCACCAACAGCTTTTGGTGGCAGCGTGGGAAGGAGGGATGTGGGCGAGGGGGCTAACCCTGGCTGAGCACCCATGGGTGCAGGGTGGGCAGTAGCCAGTGGAGGGCAGCAGTGGCCCGGCCATGGCTTTGGGGGGGGGGGAGCTGGGACCCCCAAGGAGCAAGATCTTCATCCCCGTGACACCCACATCACCGGGATGTGCGTCCAGCTGAGGGTCTCTGTGGAGCTGGGGAGGGGGGAAGAGGCCGGACCCCTCTGGGAGCAGCCACCTCCCACCGTGGTCACCCCGCTATCCCCACCAAAACCCCCGTTTCCCTGCGGGCTGGGCCCTGCCGAAGCCCTTGTTCTGCACCGGTGCCCCGTGCCAGGGTGCCGGGAGGGTCTGGCAGGGCGGCGAGCTGCGGCCGGCAGCCACCGCGGGACATTTTGGGGCTCCCCTTCCCTCCCCGGGGTCTGGCAGATGGCTCTGGGAGCCGCTCCTGCACCGGGAGGTCGCTCCTGGCACCATTCCCGGCTCGTTCATGACAGAATCCCAGCTGGTTTTGTTCTGCTGAGGAGCCACCGAGTCTCTGCCGTCGACAGGGAGGTGACGAGGGCTGACAGTGCCGGGGCACACGTGCCTGGGGACACCCCGCGAGCCCTTCCCCGGGCGAACGCCGGAGGGGGCTTCTCCCACCGGGCCCAGGGGCTGAGCTCGGCGCCGCAGCAGGTCCAGCACCGTGTCACCGAGCTGCAGGGTGTCCCCTGGGCTGGGGACCGTGTGGAGGCCACCGAGGAGCTCAGTGTGGTCCTGCAGTGCCTCTGGCCGGCTCTCCCGCCCTGGGATGCTCAGGGATGTGGGTACCCACTGGGCATCACCGACGCTGCTCCTGGATGCTGGCACAGCGGCGCCGGGTGTCACACGATGCTCTCCGGTCCTACTGCCTCTCTTGGTGGCTTCGCAGCCACAAAACCGCCTCTTGGGCTGCGGGGACCAAAGCAGAGCAGGTACAAAGGGGAGGGATCTCCCTTCTCTGCCCATTCTGCAGTGGGGAGTCCAAGCCCCCCCAGTTGCAGTCTCCCACCCGGAGAGAGGTGCAAACGCTGCAGGGTGGGTTTTGCAGCTCGGTGAATCCAGACACCCTCCAAGGGAAGGGTGGAGCAGCCCTTGACTGCCCCAGGCGGGAAGGGCAAAGCCTTCTCCTCCCCTGGGGAAGGTTTCCAGTGCCAGCCCTAAGCCGGGCAGGGCAGCACCCCAGCCCCAATTACCTGCTCGTCCCTCTGGTGCTGGGACACGAGGGGGACCAGAGGTCCCACACGGATCTAAAGGGCCAGAGCAACCCCTTGGGCAGCCTTGAGTCCATCGTCTGGCCGTGAGAGCCCATCCCTACCTGCCAGCTCCCCACAGTCACGGCGATCCCAGCCCCATTCTCAGCGCAGACCAGGCTTTCCCATCCAACGGGATGTTTTTTGTGCCATTGCCCAGTTTTCACTCGGAGGAGCAGCAGCGTTTGTACCACCTGGCACTTGGCAGGAAGCCTTCAGAAATCGGGCAGCATCTGCTGGATTTGGTGTGTGTGTTGGGGCTTGTGGAGCACCTTTGACGTTGGAAGGAGCCCGCCGTGAAGCAGGTGTGAGGGCAGGTCTCCACCAGCTTTCTGGGACCCGTGTCTGGGTCTCGGCACCCTCCCAGAGGGTCCCACCGCTCGCCAGTGTCGGTGGCCCTGATCCCACCTTCCTGCCTGAGCAGCGCTTGAAGATATTCAAAGCAACATTAACAAAAACAACAGATTTTTTGCGTTTTAGCAATCTGCTTTCAAGATGTGGGGAGGACGGAAGCGGCGTTTCAAAGGCTTCGAGTGCTGCAACCCCGCCAGGCGCAGAGGCCTCCGCAGATGAGCCTCGCTGGAGCTGCTGAGCATGGGCCTTCAAAGATGGGTTTGAGTGGAGAAGGATGCTCGGTGCGTCTGTAAATCTTGGCTGTCTGTCCTCGAAGCGGGCTCTGGGGCTGTGCTTAGGGGTGTCCGACACCTCTAAGACATGGCGCAGCTGGGGCAAAGAGGTTCTTCAGCCATCCCTGAGGTGGCTGTGGATGGTCCTAAGTGTGGCTGGGCTGGGAGCATCGTGCTGGGAGGGTCAAAGGTCTGCCTGGGTGCTGGTCCCTGCTCCCTTGGGATGTCCACCCACCCAGCTTGACATGGGGTCTCATCCTGCCACTTGGCCAAAGCTGTTCCCGCAGGACCCGTCGCCTGGCGGTGCGGGTGCTGAGAAGGGGAATCTGCTGCGGCACAGAGCGAGGGCGAGGAGACCGTTTTACAAGCCCTGCGGGCACGGGGGACCTCAGCCACGCTCGGTGGCAGCCCTCCGTGGGGCCACCCCGCAGATCCGCCTGGATGCGCGGTTTGCCACGAGCGCGGTCCCCAGCCCTGCAGCGGAGCCGGCCCGCCCTGTGAGGAGAGAGCCGACTCAGCACATATTTGCTCTTTGTTTACTGGCTGTTGCTTGTTAAAAAAAAAAAAAAAAAAGAAAAAAAAAAAGAAAAAAGAAAATCCCCCAAATACCATTTTAATAACTGCAACCCTTGCACGCAAGGCCCTGATTGGAGCAGGAGGGAGCTGTGTGCCATCGTGTGCTGGTTGGAGCGAGATGTCGCAGGGATGAGGCGTTTTTGGACACGAGTGGAAGTTGGGGTAGTGCTGGATGGGGCCAAGAGAGCTGGAGGTGGCAGGCGTGGTGTAGCCCTGGGCTGGATGTGATGGATGGAGGGTGATGGTGGTTGTGGTACGGTGGGGGTTGGCATGGCCAGTATGGGTTAAAAGCATAAAATCAGGCTGGAAGGGACCTGCTGGCAGTTTTTGGTCTGGCATCCTCCTCACGGCAGCAACAACTGGAAGGTCTCACAGTGCAGCCCGGAATCCAGCCCCAACCCTGCGTGTGGCTCCGGGTCTGGATGGGGTGGAGAGGACACAGGACAAGAAGAGTCACTGCCTCAGACCTCTTTGCTGGAGCAAGGAACCCCAGAAGTGGCTCCTTGCTTCCAAATGCCACATCTCAAGCTGGATGGGTGCTGGACTCATGGACACGAGCCCCAGCCAGGTCATCCCGGTCATCGTCTTCAGCGTTAAGTCCTGCCAGGCGGATGCTCTTCCCAAGGGAATTCGTGGTCCTGCCTTGTGCTTCTCGCAAGTCAGCGGGCAGAGGTGGGTTTTGGTAAGAACTAACAATGGGATTAAAAGTCCCCAACTGAGCTGATTTAGCGCTGGGATAAGCGAACTGAAGCACAGACAGAGCTGGGAGGGAGCCATGGTCTGAGGGGGGGGTTGAGCATCACACACAGAACTGGGAGTAGTTATTTTTAGGACATCTTTCAGTTTGGAGAACAACCAAGTGAGTAAAACGGTTCAATATGGTTCCAATATTTAACAAGGAGGCTGAAAATTGCCAGCTTGAAGTGGAGTATCTAGGAAGAGCCTTTGAGACAATATTTATGGAGAGCAATGATGTGCAGCCAAAAGGAGCCAAACCACAGCTTTGCAAAGAGGTTATCGGATGGTCCTGGCACCTCCGTGGGGGTTACTCTGCAGTTTGGAGCTGGCTGGGGGCTCTGGTCCTCTCCTGGGACAGCCCACGCTGCAGGCTTGGAGCAGAGCGGGGCTGGCAGCAACTCTTCATGGAAGGGTCGTTGCTTATTTTCCTCCTGAAGCAGGAATGAAAGGGCTAAAAAGCCAAGAATGAACTGAAATAATCATTGCGGAGTAAAACACGGCTTCAAACAAAAAGGCAAGCAAGGCGAAGGGTGGCCTTCCCCTCCTCCTGCAAGCGCTTGGGCTGTGAGATCTTCCACCAGATCCTGTTTATTCCACGCCTGATGTGGCTGGAAACATCTCGCTGAGCCAGCGCCGTGCCAGGACATGTCTCTTGGCCCACATCTCCCTGACACAGTTCAGTGGTTTAAAGGCCTTGGGGGGGGGGGAGAAATTATTCTGGGAATAATTATATTAAAAATCTTGCGGGTTGGTAGCTAGGTCCTGAAGCTGAGGGCTCCGAAGCTAAACATCAACCCTCAAAAAATAAAAATTTCTCCTCTATCTGCCCAGTGCCTGGGAGGTGGAGTTGGTTTGGGATGTGCAGAGTTTGGGATGGGCTCCCCAGAGCCCACCAGACCAATGCACACTCCTCCTCCTTCCAAACTGGATTTTATTTTTTGGTTTTCCCACCCTGGGGAAGATTTGCTCGGTGGGATGGGATCAGCCAAATTCTGCTTGGGAGGCAGCTTCACCCAGCAAGGGGGTTGGGAAAAGCGGGACGTCCACATTGCAAGTGCCAGCAGTGGCAAGAAGACTTCGTCAAGAAGGGGTTTCTGTTTCCAAATGCTGAATTTACATTTGGTCTGGTTCTGGGTTTTGTTCCTCTAATCTTTTAATACATCCAGGTCTCGCACTCAGACCCTCCTCTCCGCTGCCGGTGCTTTGCGTTGCAGTGACTTTGCATCACTTGCAAATTGCTTTTACCTCCCTCCTGGTTTTTAGGCAAATATTAAAAAAGCCTGTCCCCAACCAGCCCCCGAGGGACCCCAAGCCAGCGACAGTCCCTCTTCCACAACCGCCCCACGTCTCCCCTTTAGCCCATTCCTTCCCCAGTTGAAACCCCCTTTTCTCCAGTTTACCTACAAGTACCGATGGAGCAATTTCAAGTGCATTCATAAAGTCCAGACAGAGGAGATCCACTGCACGGCCTTTGTTCAGAAAATAATTTTTGATCAAAAACAACTAGCGGGTTAGCCCAAGGTGAGCTTGTTCCGTGCCATTTTAATCCAATTATCTCCCTATCTTTGATAGTTTTTGCCTTCCAGATTTCCTCCCAGCCTTGCACACTGCCGGGGTCACACTCACTCACCTCTCCTGCCCTGCTGACGGTAAAAGCTCCATATTTACTGTCTTGTCTTGGTTTTATTTTCCACCAAGTCATGATATCTATTACAGACCCAGGTTTCATCACACGATACTCATGGAGATTTGCCTTCGCCTCCAAGGTGTTCGCTCCATAAACTCCTCCTCCTGATGCCCCCTTCCTGTGTCCTCATCCTCCTCACTGAATCACGGAGTAATCTGGGGAGATGCCTAAATTATCTTTAAGCTCAATCCTTTCTGCACTGAGCAGATGGAATCTTCTTTTTTGCCCCCTTTTATGTGCACAGCTGCAGGGCTTTCAAGGCGAACTTCTTTAGCCAGATCTAATTCAACCTGGCTTAGGACAATTCTGACTTTATCCCTGCAGAGATCTCCAAGAAAGAGTTGTTTTCTTTAATTCTTTTTCTTTCTACTTGTAAATGGAACTTTTCAGTGGGGTTTTCCCTCTCTCCATCTCAAAAAAAAAAAAAAAAAAAAAAAAGTGGTTCCGTAGCGAAACACTTATACTTTAGCTATCCCTTCAATTTAACCCATGATCACTCATTTCAGATCAGGCTTTAGCACGGCCTCCCTTGGAAGACGGTTCATTGCCCATGTCCCCCAACCCACAATGCTCCCTCCAGCCCTCAGGAAAACCCAAACTTCAATGAGACCTTCCTGGTTCCCCTGAGAACACCCAACCCTGCAGCGCTTTCATCACAGGATGCGTTCCCTTTTACATTGCAGCCTGGACAAAACCTCTTTTTCTGTTGATGGAGGAGAAGGGCAGGAACTGGAGGACTCTTGTTCCTCGATGGGGAGGAATCAACCTTTTGGAAAATCAACCTGGGTATTCAGCTGCCCGGGCAGGAGGCAGAGAGCCCAGCCCAGCCCTACAGCTTGCAGCGAGGCAGTGACATGGCATCTCCTCCTTCAGGAATTTTTCCACCAAGATGATCTTCTCCGTGCCTGGTCCAGCCTCCATCCAGCCCTGCTCAGCTCTAGGTGCCTGCACCCACCCGGGGCCGTGCTAGTGGCAGCTGGCAGCAGCACAAGGAGCCCTGCAGAGAGCAACAGCTCTGGGTGAGCAGCAAGTTCGGCTTTTTGAGAAAGGCACAACTTACCGCGAGCCCGAAAGGGTCTTTGTTGCTTGGTCTGGAGAAGGAACCACTGAAGGAACCACTGACCATGGCCTTTGGGGGCTGATTTACAGAGGACAGGGGCGATCTGCTCTGCTGGTCTAGTCCAGATGGGGAAAGAAGGGACAGGCTTAAACTACAGCACAGATGTAGGCTGGGTCTTGGGAAGGATTAGTGAGGGCAGCGGGTTGCTGGGGTGGCCTGCCCTGTCCCCTCGGCTGGCAGGACAAACCCGACGGGCATTTGCAGACATGGCAGAGGCGTGACCCATCCATCCTGGGGACAGAGGGACCTCTCCAAGTCATCGCAACTGCAATTTTCCATGACTTGACCTTTTATCCCAACCAGAATTGCTGGATTTGAGCTCACAACTGATTTGAGAGTGGATGAAGTGGGATGTGCCAGTGTAGGAACCGCTTGCCAGAGACACGGGGTCGGAGGGGGCTCCGTGGCCAGCCCTGCTCCCCGCAGCTCTGCCTGCCGATCCTCAAATCACCTTCATAGCACCCAGCACCTTCCCTGCTCTGTCCCGCAGGCAGCCACACAGCTTAATACACACTCATAAACCCATCTGATATCCACTGTCTCTATGTCCTGGGCTCCGCTCAGCTCAGGTTTAACGCTGGATAACCCTGTCCCAACAGAGCAGTGACATACAGGCACACTGTGGGAGGAGAGGGGAGAGCCCCGAGTGTTTGTGGCTACCAGGGCACCTGGCTCTGCAGCCCGCGTGGCCCTGAATGAGCAGCTTGACCCCTTCCTCTTCCGTGCTGTGCAGCTCATCCCTTTTTTTAATAAACCCCTTGAAGTCATCTCCAGATATTGCAGCTCATGCCCTTGCCTTTCCCTCCTTTAAATCTTACTTGGAAGCTTTTAGCTGATACTTTAGCCCAATAAAGCCCAACAATTGGAGAGAAACCCAATCCTACCCCCACTCTACCCCCCCTTCTCCATCAAGATCAAACGGGTTTTAATCGCAATAGAATTTCCTTTGACAAAATGAGTAAAATCTGTCGCTCGCATCCGCCCAGCCGGCCGCTCCTCAGCCCTGGGCTGTGTATCTACGCTCGGGTGCAGGAGCTGCCATCTCCCCTTTCTGCTCACCCCCGTCCTGCTGCCAGCCCCAGCTGGAAAACCCACCCTCGCCTGTGGCTTTATCACCCCCGAGGGATGGCGGGGTCCCACTGAGCTGTTCCAGGAGCCCTCCCCCACGGAGATAGAGGGGATGCGAGCACCGGCCTCAGCTGCTGGAGCATCCAGGTTGTCCCTCCTGCAGAGCCTGGTGTCCTCCCGGCGTGCTCCGGGATGCGCTGACGTGTCGTGGACGATTCGGACATCTGCTCCCACGGCAGCCCCGTGGCTAGTTAGCAAAGTCCCTCTGCAAATGAAAGCTCCTGCCATGGCGCTCAGGAAATGGGCCTCAAACCCAACTCCAAAGCACCAGCAACTCGTTCCAGCCGCGGAGGGGAGAGTTTCCTTTCATCTCCAGCCAGGAGTTTAACCGGCCTTTCGTCTCTCCCCAGACAGGGCTTTGAAGGCTTGCAGGGTCCTCCCACATGTGCTGCTGGGGCTGGGAGTGGTGTCAGCTCTGGGACCGGGTGGGAGGGGAGGGTGGAAAGCAGCATGGGAGAAAAGTGTTCTTCCCTTCGGGAGATGCCCGAATGGGGCAACTGGAAGGGCTCCTGCAAGCCATCTTCACCCAGGGTGGTTGTGAAGAGCAGGGGACATCCAGGGTCTGGGGACATCCAGGGTCTGGGGACATCCATTCAGGGGCTGGGGACATCCAGAGGCTGGAGCACTGTGGGACAGGCTGTCCCATGGGTCTCCTGGTGGTTTTGAAATTCTGCAAAGTCTCTTCCCCAGGCAGCTGAAAAGGTTTTGGAGCTCTTTGGGATGGAGGCAGAGGTGCTACCCACTGCTTTACCAGCCCTTTGGAGGGTCTCTGGGCTTGGTGGGTCTGCTTTCTGCCCACGAGTGTGTTGTGGGGAGAGCAAAGGTGGTGTATACAGGTTGAAGAAATGGAGTTTGGTTCCCACTGGCAGCAAAGTAGCAGTGAGGCAGGGAAGAGTCCAAGCTCTCTACCACCCACTACTTCAGCACTTAATCCCCCTTCCCCCAAATCCTCCCTCCTCTTCCTGTGACTTTGCTGATAACAGACCAGGGCATGGGGTGATGGTGATGGAGGGCGATGCTACTGGTTCTAGAGGCTGGGGGTGGGAGGGGGCTCATCCTGTCCTCTCCCATCCCACCCAAGCACGTGCCAAGATGTTGCTCATAACTGTGCTCTGCCACGCAGGGACCGGCTGGGATCTGTGGGAGTGTGAGCTACTGATTTGCTCCGAGATGCCGCTGGGTTGCATGAGCGTGGACTCTCACGCAGAGCCGTGTGAAGAAGACCCGGCGTGTCGGCTCTTCTGAGACCCCTTTTTCCTCCATCCCTTGGGCTGGCACGGCTCCAGTTTGGCCCACGGCTCGAAGGGAGGACATGCAGAAAACTGAGTCAGCTTTGAGTGCCTACAAAGCTGCTCACATAAAAATAACCCGGCGTTCTTTGGGATGTGCATCATCGGTGTCATCCGGCTGTCTGCCTGCTCTACACTTTTGTGGCCTTATCCTGCTGGTAGGCTTTGCGGCGTTTAGATAACAGTCCAAGGAAAACTGTTATTAAACCTAGTGTCTTCCTTTTTTTGCCTCCCTGGATGGGACTGGCCTGGCTCTGGTTGCCCCAGGAAAAAAAAAAAAAAAGACCTTTTTCCCCCCTATTTTCACTCCACCCCAGTTCCTGAACCTGAATCTCTGGTTGATTTGCTGTGCAGGAGCACAAGGGACCTGCTGCTTAGGAGTGACACCAAGTGAAATGTCTCCTCTCATCCAGGGAAGATGCTCTTGGACAGGGACCCCTTGGGGCAAATTCAACCTCTGCCCCTCTAACACCTTCTCACACAGATTTTTCCAGAGGCTGTTTTGTCACAGATTAAACAAAACCTACCATAAATGTTTGTCTTGTTGCTAATGGCAGTTTTGAACTTCGCTTTCCCACAAATACTTGAGCTGATGTTGGAGGATCGCGTGGTGCTCTGCATGGGGCAGATGGAGGT
Organism: Strix aluco; assembly: GCF_031877795.1. Classification (NCBI taxonomy): domain Eukaryota; kingdom Metazoa; phylum Chordata; class Aves; order Strigiformes; family Strigidae; genus Strix; species Strix aluco. The sequence goes on along the minus strand of NC_133957.1, from coordinate 1,416,738 downwards.
CAGGGTGGCTTTGACTCGCTGGATCCTTTCCAGTTCTGTGCAGAGAGAAGTAACTGCACACAAAGAAATACATATTTGCCTCAAATTCGTTTTAAAGCAAGACACCAGGTTCAGTGAACCAGGGAAGAAAAGAGTCAACTTTTTTGGCTTTGTTGGGGTTTCAAGAGCATGCGCAGGGGAGAGAGGAGGGGCAGCTTGGTAGTGGGATGGTGACGCGTGTGGCCATGCACGTGGTAACTAGAGGGAAAAGGTGTGTGAAGGATGGACGAGTAGACACGTATGAAAATAGGGTTAGAGCTGCAAGAGGTGTCCAGAAGTTGGATGCTGGAAGACCTGAGCCTGAAACAGAGGGATGGACACAGGGTGACCCACAGACGAGACATCCAAAGGGTCAGGAAAAGGCAGACATGAGCTGGTGTGGAGCCCAGGGGCGCAGCTTGGAAAAATAAGAATAACTCTAGTTCCTCTCGTGAGCTCCCACACTTTGGAAGCTGCTTTTGTGGGGTTCATGGCTGCAGGAGGAGGCTTTGATGCCTTTGCAGGGGGGAAGCAGGCCTGGAGTGGGGGGACAGGCAGCATTTACACATTCAGAGAGGATGAAGCCACGAAGCTCCCCAGGAGCAGGAGACAACCCTTTGGTTTCCCTTCCCACAGAGCGACTGGAGGCTGTGGGATGCCCTGGCTGCAGTGACTCACCGCGGGATGCACAACGTGGTGGGAAGATGCTTCCTGCTAACGCAGCCACAGCCATCAGGATCCTGGCTCCGTCTGACAGTGAGTCACTGGCCTCTCCTCCTGGGTTACTGGTGCTAGCCCAGGTCCAGCCGGGTACTGGGAAGCACTGGGATGAAACGCAGAGCTCCCAGTCAAGGCCTTGCCTGCAACGTGCCCACAGCACGTCGTGTTTCCTTCCCCCTGAGTGCGTCAAGCAGACCTGTGGCATCACGGTGCCTCGTTCATCCCCTGAACCTGCTCAGGAGGCACAAACCTTGGTGCCTCCGGCTGGAGGGACTGGGAGAAGGTTGTCCTCAGCCAGATGTGAGCAGCGGTGCGGGGCGAAGCGCGTGGTGGTAGTAAGGCAGATGGGGGGGGGGGTTGCTTTGCACAGGAGCTGCACATCTGGAGGCAGGGGTGGTCCTGCAGCTGGATCTGCAGAGCCAGGGAGCTGTGGGGACGGACAACTCACAGGGTGCCTCTGCCTGGCATTTAAGTCCAAGGTGAGAAATTAAAGACAAGACTGACAGAGGGTTTTATTTGCTCCCGAGGTGCAAGACAGCAGGTATAAGCACAGCTACTCACAAGCTGCAAAGCTGATGGAGTCAAAGTGTTCTCAGTAGTGTGGGGTGATACAGCCAGGGGTGAGCAACACCTCGGGGCTGAGCAGAGGAGCTGGTCCAAGAAATGTTTGCTGAAGGGATGATGTAGACTCGGGGTCACCGGGCAGGAAGGGGTTCACTGCTCGCAGGAGCACCTGGGCTGTAGGGCTTGTGCTCCTTCCTCCTGAAGAGTTTCTTTGCCTGCAAAGACTGAATTTGTCCTCTTCATCCCATCATCTCCCGGGGAAATGCTTGTGCAGTTATCGACCAACCACGGCACGCACCCCCCCACCTTCTGGAGTGCCCTCCCAGGGCAGACTCGTGTCTGCGAGGCATTGCACGGGATTTGCAAAGCAGCCGGGTCCTTTGGAGGAGAAAGCTGGAGTAAATAGGAAGAGCAACTGCTTGTGATGATCTTTTATTACAGGCAGGAAAGCAGATCCTAGGGGAGGGGTTGATCCACTTCAGCGCTGCCTGGGCCTGATGCAAATCCAAGGGCACAGCAAGGTCGCAGTCGCGGGCAGCGCTCGCTCTCCCAGCCAAGGCTCCGGCAGCGGCGGCGGCGGCCGGAGAAGGGCTCGGCTGCTGTGCCCTGGTGTGAGCCCATCGTGCCCGGCTTCCCCCTGAGCCTCGGCTCGCCCGCGGCCGGGCTGGAGCCTGCTTCGGTGGGAATTATTCATCGAGCGGGGAGAGTGGGGAGGCTCTTGGCAGCGGGACCCAGAACATGGCGTTTTGCTCCTTTGATGGCCAGATGGAAACAGATGGGGAAGAAGCGGGGTGGGGGTGGGGGGGCAGGAAAAAAACTTTCACATATAAAAATTAACTGGAACAGGATGGTCGGCAGCGCAGGGTGGTGGTTGGCATCTGTGGGCGGCACGCGGGGCATCCCTCTGTCGCTCATCCCACCGCCCTGGCCCGCGGCTCCGCTCCCGGGAAGGGGCAAAGCGAGGCAGAAAAACGCCGCGACTGATGCCCAGTCTCACCAGTAACACCACTGGGCAGACCCCATCCACCACCCCAGTCCCTTCTGCCCCCCACTCAGGGAGGGGTGGAGGGGGGTGCGTTTTGGTGGGGAACATCTTTTAGTTCTTAAAAAGTTCAGCAAGTTCCAGGAACATTATGTCACTTTGACAAGGAAATGAATTGCGAGGCCATCAATCAAAGCTGCAGGCGCGCAGATCAAAGGACCCCGCAGCGCTCGAGTTCCCTTTTACAGCCAGAGCCCTGCACGATCCCCCTCGCCCATATTCCCTGCGGTTGCTGCAGCAACAGCACGCTACAGCGGATGCTTCGCATTTTTATTCGCACCACACATGTTTCCACTCTAACACTGCAATAACTAGAAAAACCTGCGAAACCAAAGCTGCTTCCCCAGCCTCCAGGGGCAGCGGCTATTCCTGGCTCCCTTTAATGTTCTCAATTTATTAGCGTTATCCTCCTTTTTTTCACGCAGGATAAAACAGAGATTATTTTTGTCCTCTCTAACAAAGAAAAGGAGCTTGCAAAAGAAAAAAAAAAAAAAACCACACAACCTTCTGCATCGAGGCTCAGCCGCTGATTTTATGCCCAGAATTATTTGCAGGCGTAATCAGGTCCTTGGCCATCAAAGCGATGCTATCGACAGCACCGGGCTCACACATGGACCGTGTTAGCCCTGCGCAGCCCCGGCTCTTCGCAGCGGCGGGCAGGTTTGCAGCCCCATTTTACCAGCCTGCAAACCGTGGGTGGAGCTGGGGGGTGGCACTTTCTCAGCTTCTCTGGCCCAAAACGGCATTTGCACACAGACCGGGATGTACGTCCTGGCCCAGCCCCGCTCTGCCCACCAAGGGCAAGTCGCTGCATCTGTGGAGGTTGTTTGGGTTGAACCCAGCTCTCTCAGTCTTTTCTCTTTACACTCACGGCAGATGCGGCCCTGATTTATGCCACACGAGGCAAGAAAAATCACGGGTTCAACCCCTTCCCAAAACCCAAGAATGGAGAAGCCTCCTGTCCACCTTCCTTACACCGGTGGTGGTGGAGCATCAGCTCCAGACGAGCTCTTCCCCCTTGGGCATTAACCCCAAGACCCCATCTGCCCCCGAGACCTCCCCCCGTCGCAGCCAGCCCAGCTCAGTGCGTTTGGCAAGGTCAGGACAGCTCCTCGTACTCGAGAACCACCTCAGAAAAAACAAAAGATGTGACACCTCTCAGCAGTGACTAAGAAGCAAATTTCTGCAATAAATTGTGATATTAAGTGGTTGCTCTGCTCTCCTGTGGGTTGTCCTGAGTGGGACAGAGCTGGACCTGGACACGTGGCAGTGCCACAATGTCCTTCAGGCCACGCAGAGAGCGGCCTCCTCCTGCTCTGGTGGACAATCCCCGGAGACTGGTCGCAGACGGAGAGAGGCCAGGACGTCCCTGGACAACAGTCTGATGTTGGTGAGTTGTACCAAAAGGAGGTGAGTAAGGGTTCGTGGCAAAGCTCAGCTCCCTGGGGCTGAGAGGAAAGCCTGGTCCCTGTGGAGACAGCAGAGTGGGGCTGGGATCACCAGGGGTTTTGAAGACCTGCGTGAAGGCTGGTGAAGAGCATCTACGGGCAGGAGACAGAGGAGGCTCAGGCTGACCCAGACGTGCTTCCAGCCCCCCAAAGGATGCAGTCTGGAGGGGACGCCTCAGCCCCTTTCTAAAGAAATCTTGGTCCCCACCTTGACCCCATGAAAGAGCTCCCATCTGAGGTCCTACAGCCTCTCTCAAGTTATCGGTGAACCTCAGCCCTGGTTTTCCAGGTGATGGACTCTCTGCTCCCTCCTTCTCTGCCCGTGTGTGGTTTGGTAGCGTCCCTCCTTTTTTTTTTTCACCTTCCTTTTCTTTCCAAAATACGAACTGGCCCCGCAGGAGCCCTGCAAACCATCTTTCAGGCTCAGATCTGCTGAGAACACCCCAGCACCAGGGACATTTCCCACCTGAACCAAAAAAAAAAAGCTGCTCAGGAAAGATGGATGTGAGTAGTGAGAGGGCGGAGGAGGACCAGGAGGGGAGGTAGGCAGAGGGGCTGGGACATGGTGGGAATTCAAATCTTCCATCTGGCGGCTTCTCACTAGGCTTATTTTTTTTTCTCTGCATATTTAAGGTCTGAAATTTTCACTGATCTGTCAAAACGAGCGCTATAAAACCCCCAGCTAGCTGGAAAAGCAAAGTTATTGAAACCAGTTTGGTGACTCGTGACCTTTCCATGAAAAGTTTATATTAATATTCTTCGAAAAAAACACTCACTGAAAGAACAAATTGAAATGTTTAAGGGAAAAAATACTCTTGCTACAAAACATCCAAATCTGGGTAAGAAAGCCGCTTGAGCAGTTCAGGGTGCTTAGCTGATCCTTCCTGCAGATCAAAGCTCATTGTATTTCTCCTTTTGCTCAAGGATATCAGCAACAATACCAAACTTTACTTCCTTCGTCCAAAACCATTCTCCAGCGAAATTAAGCTTATTTTTTTTTTAAAAGGAAAACAATAAAAAAATTAATAAAAAAATAAAACCCAGGCAGAAGCCCGTGCCCCAGCTGGTGTTAATTGGCAGCTCCCCAGCCCTCGGCAGAGCCGAGCCAGCTCCTCCAAGCGCGGGATCAGAGGACCCTGGATCCTGCCTAAATCCTGCCCTCCCTGGGGTATTTTTTCCTTGCCCTTTGTTTTCTCTCGCTTTCCCAGGCCCCTGTGATCTATTGTCTTTCCGCATTATGAACATCTGATATTAGTCGCTGTCTTGACAACGCTCGCGTGTGAGTAATGCGTTGAGCCGCTGCCCTGCCGGCACCGCCGGCTTCGGTGAGGAGGAAGGAGCAAAGTCACCGCGCTCCATCCCAGCAGGTCTGAGCATCAACCTGTTTCTGAGCATCTTTTACTTCTTTAAGCAATATTGGGTGTTTTTCCACACGTTGGCTCTCTGCTAGCTCCCGTCCGTGGCTACTGCTGTCCCTGACAAGTCGACGCGAGCGCAGGGAGGACGGGGCTGAGCCAAAGCCCTCTCAGATCCAAAATCCTGCGTCACTCCGGTCTCCCTGGGTGATGCTTTGGGGTTGCCATCTCACTCGGGGCCTCACTCATCGGGAAGGATGTTCAAGAGAAACCTGTGGAAGACTGAAAACACGTATTTCTTTAAAACAGAGAAAAGCACGTGTAGGGTGCCTGCATCCTGAGCGAAACCGCAGCATCTGGGTGGGTGTAATTAGGGAGGCGAAGGGGTTTTGCTGCGAGCGCTGATGGCCAACGGGCTCCCTGGCTGCTCAGCAAGGCTTGACAGGTCTATGGAGCTTGTTTTAAAGAAATACCTTGTAGCTGAGCTCAAGTTGAGGTTTTTCTACTGAAAACTTAAGCAAAGTTGGCCAAATCACTTGCTCTTATGCAGCCCCACCCCGAAGAGCTGAGAGGCCATCCTCCTCCTCCTCGGGCTGTAGGGAGCGGGTCAGAGGGTCTCAAACAGAAGTTCAAGAGAAGACTGCAGTACAACAGTGTAGGTTACTCAGGAGGAAGTTAATACTGACAAGATGAGAATATTAATTTGTTATATGCAGCAAGACGATAAAAAAAGGTCGTTGCCTTTGAAAGGACTTTCTCCTGCAGCCTCCTGGTCATGCTCAGCCTGAGCTGCCGCAGCCCCATCACTGCCTGTCCGGGGGTAGGTGGAGTATCAGCACGGTGCCGCGTAGGAGAACTCTGTAGTACGTTATAGATTTCTGTTAGGAAAATATATTCTATATGGAAACTTGTTAGATGTTATAAAAAGGAGCCAATTTAAGAATGTTTATACAGAGACGGGCATATATCAACTCAACAATTTATGTTTTATTGATATTATTTTAATCATTTTGATGAATTACTGCTACTGTTTTATATTATATTGTTCCCATAATACCCCTTTGTGCTCTCATTTTAAGACAGAACAACAAAGTAAGATTGTAGCAAGGACTGTGGAGCTCTGCTGGGGATGGATCCCAATATCCCCACGGAGCATCCTGCCAGGACTTCCGTGTCCCTCCAAAGAGACTCAGGGTGAGAGCTCCCAGGGACCAAGAGCAGGGAGCAATGCCAGGAGAGCCCGAGGAGCAGAGGCAGCTTGGATGAGGTCAAGAAACACCTTGGAGAGGCAGAGAGGGCAGAGGCAGGAGATGGGAAGGTTATGGGGTTCCCAAAGGTGTAGGAGCTCTTCGGGAGAGGGTGGCTGGGTGTGGGAGGGTGGTGGGTCACCAAGGGCCTCCAGTTTCATGTGCTGATTCTACCGGTGTGAGAACAGAGGGCCGAAAACTATCTGATATAAGGAGGGACCTGTGCGGAATATTTTATGACTTGGTGGTCTGAATCTGAACCTCCAACCTTGGCTAAAAGAGGATCCAGCTGTCCCAGCATTTCTGCAGGGAGGAGACAGTGGGTCTATTTGTAGGCAAGCTCAGGAGCGGTGTAAGGAAGTGATACTGCTTATAGAGATCGATTTCCTGGGGAAATCAGGGGCTGAACTGCTGCGGGTCCAGCCAGGAACGGGGTCTGCACTTATGACAGCCTCCCTATCTGCAATAGCTGCCATATTTATCTGAGAGGAATGTGATGGTGGGTGAGTATTGGCTTCCCTCTGTATGACAAGGGCTATTGTGGGCTGCCAGAAATGTAGGCAGCGGATGGATGGATGGATGGATGGATGGGCAGATGGATGGATGGATGCAAACTCGAGTTCATTTTGAATTATGCCATTTCTTGAGAGCAGGATGGATGCCTATCGCTGTTGCTTCTTCCTCTGGATTCAGAGTGTACCTGTATCGCTCATTGAAACATCCACTGCTCCACATTTCCACTTGAATCTCTCATAAATAAAAGTCTCCTATTCCAAATCGAACAAGTGAATATTTCTGGCTGGCTTTTGCAGGGTCAACTGGGCTTAAAAAATTTTAAAAAAGACTAAAAATCAAAAAAGCCTCCCCTGAACTCCATGGCTGGTGCTCACATTAGCATAGGCAATGTCCCCTGACATCCGGGCAGCAGGCAGGAGCATCTGTGCCGGAGGGCTTGGGGGTGTCGGTGGAGGAGGGAGGGAGGAAATCTGGAACCCATAAGCTCCACTGATGTTTGCATTACCTTGCACGGCTGCATTGGTCTGTGCCTGGTCCGCCCACGGTCCTCCTCACCCTATCAGCAAGAGCCATTCCCCAAAGTTATTCGAACGCCCTCCTCTCTGTAGCCCAAAGGAAAAACCAACGGAGCTCCTTGGAGGGCTCTGCAAGGCTTGGGAAGTTTGGGGAGGCTGAAGGGTGGATGCTCCAGGCTGCACCTCTCGAGTGGGCTCTGGCTGCTCTCCAGGCCGCCTTGCCGATGTGCTGTGGCCGCCGCATCTCGTGAGACCCCGGAGCCCTTCGCCTGCAAGGTGACGAGAAGATGAAAGAGGAAAACATGTGTCCGGACTCCCCCGAAGGCAGCCTGGTCACCAGCGAGGAGGAAGGCGAGCGGCTGCACAAGAAATGTCTCCGCAAGCGTGGCCAGGGGGGCAAGCCGGCGGAGGACAGCGGTGCCCCCTCGCCGCAGGGCAAGCGGAGCAAGCGCAGCCCCGTCCCGCAGTCCTTCGAGGACGTGCATACGCAGCGTGTGATCGCCAACGTGCGGGAACGCCAGCGGACCCAGTCGCTCAACGACGCCTTCGCGGAGCTGCGGAAGATCATCCCGACGCTGCCCTCCGACAAGCTGAGCAAGATCCAAACCCTCAAGCTGGCCGCCCGCTACATAGACTTCTTGTACCAGGTCCTGCAGAGCGATGAGCTGGACCACAAGATCACCAGCTGCAACTACCTGGCCCACGAGAGGCTCAGCTATGCCTTCTCCGTCTGGAGGATGGAAGGGGCTTGGTCCATGTCCGCATCCCACTGAGCCGGGGTATGTACCGACACCTCCCCGCCGACACCTCCGCACGTCCCTCGCTCCTGCATCCTCTGCGCATCTCCCCAGCTCGGTCCTGTGGGGGAAACGCACAGCAGCCGCCCCCTCCTCACGCTCCACGTGCAAGCGATTTGCTTTAACGAACCCCAGACGCCGCCAAGGCCAGCGGTCAGAGGAGGTGGCGATTCCCAACCTCGCCGGGGCCAGTGGGACGTCGCAGGGGGCTGAGCAGTGGAGCCCTAAAGCGACTGATCTCATTTAGCAGGGTCTGGTCTGGGGCAGGCTAGTGAAAGGTTTAAAATGAGGGCTTAAAAAATCTGATTTATCCTCTCACAGTAACCCAGGAGGGCGCGTAAATCAGCAGACACCCTCCTGGAGGTGCTTGGGTTACCGAGGTGTCGAAGCTGCACGAGCGAGGCCAGCGGTAGCCCCTCAGCCATCACCCGACGGCTGCTGTGGCTCCCACCGTGCGAAGGACCCGGCCTTGTCCTGGCCACTGGGGCGAACTCGGTAGCCATTGCTTGGAGCCGTTGGGTGGCCCTGGGGCCTCCAGCCTGCCAGGCTTTCTTCTAGCCTTCTCCTAAAGCGCTGCAGATAAGATGGGATCCGTAATCCCTCCCGATCTGCAGAGAATAAAATGTTGAGCGAGGATGCCGGGGCAGTGAGGTCTGCCCACTCCTTGCACTGCACCCCTTGTTTGATGTACTCAGCACCATCCAGCCACCACCTCAGCATCTTTTCAATCACTGGCAAAGCTGCTGAGAGGGGAGGGAGATAATCCTATTTTCGGTGCTTTAGGTCTTGTTGGGCTGGGAGAAAGGGTGAACGGGGGGAGAGGGTCAGCTGCGTGCTAACATGTCCTGCAGCCCATGAGCAGGAACAGAAATCTCCAGAGGACAGTCCCAAGCCGTGGACTTTGGGGACATTTCATGGGAGCCCAGCCCAGCTCCCAAGAGTTCCTGTTGTCCCCAGAACAGCACCAGGGCTTCTGACTTTTCTTGGGCACTGACTCATTAACCCCTGCCTTGTGTCAGCCCTGGCACTGGGGTGAGGGACCGCCGTGTCCTCTGGGGAAGCCAACTGCAAAAGGACTCTTTATTTTTCTTGCACCTACCACTAAGGGTTACCCACAAAAGACCCTTTTAAAATTATTTTCTGCCAGGAATTGGAATCACCCTCCTTGTGTGCCATTTTTCCTCCTGGCCAGTCTTACCGCAGTCCCGATTCCGCGCAGGGACCCGGGTGCCTGCGCCCAGCCGTGGTCTCCGTGCCTGCAGAAGCAGCAAATTTATAACACAAGAGAGTCCGGCCCCTGTGATGAGAAGTGTTGAGTGGGTGCAAGACCCTATTTTAAGCCGTGCTGACCCCCATCTGGGGAGGAGACTGGTGTGAGATCGCTGGTCCCTGCCTCATCATGGCCACAGCCCGCCAAGGACGACGGGCTGCCAGCGCCTTCACCTTCAGGGTACGTCTGGGGGAAGCCATAGTGCAAAAATATATCTGCTCTCCGCCCTGGTCTCACAGTTTGGAAGGCCAGAGGGAGAGGGAAAGTGAGGAAAGTGGCCTTTTTGAGACAAAATACATCATAGCAAATTTCTGCAAAGTGGCTCAAGTGATGTCGGGGTTGTGGGGGACCCTCTGGCACGGCCGGTGTCCCCCCACCCCGAGCACCGCTAACCCTTCTGCCATCGGGCTTTGCCACTTCACAGCCCTGAATTTCAGCTCAGATCTGCAGCTGGAGGTGCAGGCACTGCTGACCAGCTCCCAGGGGGATTTCACCTAAGGATGTGCCACATTTAAACTCTCATTTTCCTGCAAGCCTGGCTGAGATCTTTTCCAACCAACAGGAAAACTGCCAGTTTTCTAAACCCATGTTTAACCTCAATTATTTGGGGCAGACCTGGTTGTTTAAAAAATGAAAGACCGTCCTTGCTGGAAGCGGGATTGCTGCCCCGTAGCCATGGCTGGGTGCCGCCGGGGACCCCTTCCCCTCCGGGACAGGCAGAGCGAAGCGTGTGGGTACTTATTCTCACTTTGAGAAGTCAAAAAGCTGCCAGAGACAGTCGGGGTGTGGAGCCCCGCAAGCAGAGCAAGCCCCTATTACCCCCAGAGGCTCCCTCACCCTCTTCTGGGCATCACATTTTTGCAGCCCTGCGAGTTTTTCAGCATGCAGCTGGGTTATCGTGTTTTGGGGGGCGCGGGGTGCTCTGTGCATGCTTCCAAAAGAGCTCGGCACGGCTTTGCCCCGCTCCTGAATTCGCGAGAGAGGTGGAAGCAGCTCGCGGGTTTCTTCGGTGGGTGGTTTTTAGGAGCTTCAGCACTGTGTTGGCGAGGCCCGTGCCGAGGAGGTGTGTGCGCTCCGTTAAAGCCCAGCTAAAGGCATTTTCGCCCTGGGGAGGTGTGGGGTTTCTGAGTGCCCTCCCCATCGCCCCCAGACTCGGGGCCGTTGCTCTCGGCGCACGCGTGTGTGGGCTGACGTGCAGCTCTGCGCCCGGTTGTTGACTTGTAGACCTGTTTATTTAAGCTGAGTGCTTGGCAGGGATTGTGTTCCCATGATAAACAGGAATTAAAGACCCTTAGCGATCCTAAAGACCTCTCTGCTAAATGAAAGAGCCTCCGTGTAAAATCCCTCATGTCCTGTGAGCGTGGTACGCTCGGTGTGTTTATCACTGCTGGTTAATATTCATCCCAAGCGGCTCCGGTGCTTGCCTTGAGGCGAAGCATCCTTCAGCTGAATAGATAATAATCTGCTTTGTGCCAACCTGCAGCAGTATTCCGGTACCAATTAGCAACTCCCAGTTGGGCAGGGAAGTAATGGGAGGAGGATTTGCTAAGCAAAGACCAAAAAGAGGGAACAGCCACAGGGGAAGCGATGCTGGAGTTGGAAAGGCTGCGTCTCTCCTCCGTAAGTGAATTAACCCAGCGCTTGCAATGGGACTGTAATTTTATAATGTAAAGCAGCTAATGGCTGCTGCGAGCGCGGCATACTGGTCTCCACTGGAACTCAGCCTATTAAATATCAAAGGGTGCTGGAGTAGCTGGATGTGGATATGCCCTTGTTAACCAGGAGACATCATCCGGGGAAAGAGGGATTGAGCCCTCAGGCAAGAAAAATAATGTTTGAAGTCCCCCAAGCTCACGGTTTTTCAGCACAGTCTTGAGCACATTAAAATGGTTTCTTTTCCTGCTGGAGGAGAAAATGAGGCTGGAAGCTGAAACTGCTGGGGGGGAAAGACTGGCGGAGTGGTGAGGGGTGATATTCCTTGCCCTTCATTTGTCTCCCTGGATTTATTGTCTTTCTCGCGTTGCCCTCACTTAATTGTCTATCCTGAAAGACCTTGGATAAATCTTCCCTTTGGGGACTGTTGCTCTTGCCTGGAGTCTGCTTTGTCGGGTGGATGTTTCATTTTCTTTTATTTATAAATACATCTCATTGCACAGTATTAAAGCACCAGGGTATTGAAGGAGCTTGGGGAGAGATCCTTTCGCTATCCAGAAAACGCATTTGAAGCAGCATCTGCTTCAAAAAGCTGCAATCCCTCTGCAGACCGGCGAGGAAGCGCGGTCCCGTCTGGCTGAGCTGCCTTGACACCCTGGATCAGTCCTTTAAAAGCAGCGAGAAGCGTGTCCGTTCCCTCACTGCTGGTTAAACTGGCCAAGGTGGCCCAGGACCCCCGGGCTGGGTTAGACCAAGCCCAGGCGCTGGGCTCCTCCTTAGCCAGATCCAGCAGGCGAGGAACCACCCGGCTTTCACTTTTGGTTTGAGCTCCCAGAAGAGAGGAGGAGTTGCCCAAATCCTGGGAAATCTGTGCCTGGGTCATTTTTCATTTTTTCCATTTGGGTCAAGGGCCACGTTAAGTACCAGCCGTGCTCCCATCCATGCGCTCTGGCAGGATGCTTCTGGGATTTGCTCCTTGCTCTGGCGTAGAGCAGGTTTAGAGCCCAGAAGTTTCCTCCAAAGGCTGTTTTCTTCGCCCACACGCCGGTGTAGCGTTTGCCACGGCGTCTGCAGGATGGACGGGTAGAAGAGGAGATATTTGGTGCCTTGAAGGCTCCAGCTTTGGTGCCCCGGGGCTGGAGGAGCCGCTGTAGATGAGGGATGCAGGACAGCCCCCAGATCCCAGGGCTGATCTCATGCTCCGGGTATGGGTGCAGGACCAGACGGGGCTGGTCGGGGACACCCCACGCCGCGGCTGTCGGGGACACCCTGACTGCTGTGTAGGAGCAAGGGGTGGCATCACCTCGCTGTCCCGAGCGGTTCTGCCGCCGTTCCCAGAGCCCAGCCCGGAGCAGGGAGAGCCGCAGGCCATCCAGCCATCCCCCTCCAGCTCCCCTGGCACGAGAGCATCCGGCACGAGGACGTGGCACAGGGGCAACTGGGGCTGCCGTTCATTTCACCGGCAGAAAAGCCTTTTTCCAGCAAAAACTTTCACCTTTCTATCAAAGATGGAAGAACTCAACACCAAACCTGCCCCAGGGGGACCAGGCTCCTCTCCATTGCAGGAAGGCAGGTTCTCAGCCCTACTCAGGATTAGTTAAAATTAAAACAGAGATAAAATTACAGAGCCAGCCCTCACGAGCATTAAAATGTCTGCCGGTTTACGATCCCCACGAGGAGACGGGCTCGCTCGCTCTCAGCTGCGTTCGCTTAGCCCAGAGGAATGCCTTTGAAACGAACCCGTATTTCATCGCCGAATGTCACGGGAAGGCACCTGGGATCTGAGGAGGAACGAAGGAGATGCGTTAACAAGACGGGCTTTGCATTTAATTTCCTTTTATAGGGCTGTACCTGCACAGAGATGAGGGTGTTAATGCGGCGGAGGGAGGGAAGGGCAGCGCTCAGCCGGGGCTCGCAGAGCGTTGTGGCTCCGTGGTCTGGTCCTCGCCAGCCCCATGTCGGTCGGTCCCCTGGAGCAGGGCTGGTCTCCTCCGGAGGCTCCCGCAGCCCTTCGGCAGCCTTCAAAATCCTGCGGCGAGCGCGTTAATTGGTGTTAGACCTTGTTGGTTTGGGAACGGCCGTGCCGTGAGGCGAGGGGAGATGATTAAGTTTTATATGAGCTGGGCTGAGCCGCTCGTGCCTGCGCTCCCCACGCCCCAGCACATCCCTGCGCTGGGCCAGCCGACACCGGAATTTTTTGGTTGCCTGTTGTGCCGGGCACCGTTGCCCTTGAGCACCGGGGATGTGCACAGCACCCACCGCAGACCTGTCAGTCCCCCAAGTGATGGGATGTGTTGGGCTTTGGGGATTTTTTCTCTCTCTGCCGCCTGGCTCGGGCAGGCTCTGCCCCATCTGTGAGCCCTGCGGGCAGCCCTGCCTGCAGGGAGGGTGGGCAGGGGCTGCCCCCAGCAGCCCGCCGGCCCCGTCTGCATTACCTCAGCAGTGCCCGGGGTGAATTACTGGAGGGTTTGATTTATTCCTCTCCAGGCTCCTCTCCGGAGAGTTAAAGGTCTCTGCTATTGCGCAAAGGAAGGACTAGAAAAACAGGAGGCAAAGCAGGGGGGGATGAAATAAAACCAGAGACCTGGGGGTGATGGGGAGGAAGCCCAGACAGCGCCGGGGCCAGCAAAATGAAGCTGTTGCCCCCGGGGCTGGATTCCCCTTGCCCCCCACGCCCCGTCTCTCAAGACCTGCTGGAGCCATTTCTAATCTCCTCCAGCCCGTGCAGGAGACGTTTCCCCCGGCCCAAGGTCCAGCTCAGGCGGGGTCTGCCCTGCTCCCGCGCTCGGTTCACCTGCGCCACGGACCCTGGCTCCAGGCTGGCGGCCAGTGGTGGCCAGAGGCATCCAGTGGCTCCGTGGGGTCCCCTCTGGTGTCACCCACCCTGGGGACAGCCTGGCGTCCTCGGGGCTGGAGAGGGGACAGATCACCACGGGGTAACACCAGTCCTCCCCCCACGGAGGGGAGGGAAGGAGAGATGAGCGGGTCGGCTGTTTTCCTTCTCCATCCTCCCAGAGAAACATATTTGGGGTAAAAGCTGTGATTTTTTGGAACGCTCGTGGTCCCCGGCTCAGGTGCGAGGACATTTCCCAGAGCGTCCCAGGCAAACTCTTGCGGCCACGGGGAAGTCTGCGAATGCGAAGCACGAAGGCTCAGGAGCCAGCAACCGAACGTGGCTTTTCTCCCCGCCAGCTTCCCAGCCGTGCGCCGGATTTTGCATGATTTTGGGAAGCCTGGGCTGGCCGTGCCGAGCCAAAACCTCGGTGACTTGGCAGCCAGGCTGACCCTGCCTGTCTCCCCGTAGGTCTTACGCCTCCGCCTCGATGGAAACAAGCAGCAGCTCGCCAGCGCCTGGGCACCCAGACCCAGCCACCCCACTCTCCTCCAGCACCCAAAACCTGACAGCAGCCTCCCCGGCGAGCAGGAGAGCACGAGCCCCGTCCCACCCTGCCAGCCCCCTCGCCCGGGGCTGCTCTGACCCCCTCCAAACCCCAGGGCTGGGGCAGAGGGACCTGAACCAGGACCTGGGTGGTTTTGCTTGAAACGAGCTTGTTTGGACGCTGTGTATGAAACTCTTAAAGGTGTAATTTATTTTTGACTCACAGGTAAGAAATAGTCGAGTTATCGACTTTCCCGAGCCTGCAGGGAAGTCGATGGCTCAGCGGGCTCGGTCCTCCCCGCATCCCCCCGCTGCCTGCAGCCAGCCCCACAGCCAGGATGTGCAGGCAGCTGCCTTCTGCCAGCACCGGGCAGGACAACTCCCGTCGGGACGATGGGAAGGGCCCGAGCCTTCCCTCGCTGGCTGGTCCTCGCCGCTTCCCAGAGCCCCTCCCCAGGGTGTGAAAACGCAGCGTCCGAGGGTTTGGCCAAGGATGGAGCTCAGAGCCCAGCGTGGTTCCGCTTTTATCCTGCTCTGGAGGTCTGCGCCGCAGCGATGCCGCGGTGGGAACTGCTGCCCGGCACGCCGAGAGGGTCTGGGGGGGCTGCTGAACCCCTCGGTGAACCCCGCGGCTCTCGACGCCCTCCCCCTGTACCCCACGGGCCTGCCTCAACATCACCCGCTCTGGTGGAACAACCCCGTTTCTTTGAAATTATTGGAAAATAAGGCTGGAGACGTCACACACAGCCCTTCCCTCTGCCCCACGAGAATGGGGGAGTTTGGGGACATCTCAGGAGCGGTGCTGCTCTGGGGGGGGGCGGTTTGGGCTCTTTTGGGGGGAGAAGGAGTTGGGGGGATGTGGAGATGCTGGGGGACAGTGTTGGGGTTTCCAGACAATCCCAATAAAGTCCAGGGGGAATTTTCCAGGGTTCAATCCTTTTGTTTCCTAAGGAAATGGTGCGGTCGTAAGCACGAGGCGGCGCAGCCACGCACCCCCCCACGTCCTCTGTCAGCGCTGGTGCTCGGCCAGTTTTATTGAAATTGGGCAAAAGAGAATCAGGTATTTTTGCTTGTTATAGCAGAGAAAGGGGGGGCGGGGGGAAGTCCCTGTAAGTGAGGCTGCAACAGGCGTGGAACCCAAAATAATCCACACGGGAGAGAAGTGTTACCAATGACTCCACAGCAGAGTTTCAATTAGTGATCACGCTTTATTACGCACCAGAAAATCCAACGAGAAGTGACAGCAAGGCTCAGACTATTTTTTTTCTATGTAATTCTCAATTTTTTATGTACAGTGTGAGTGGATTCCCTGCTCCAGGGAGCTGACCGCAGCCTTTAAAAAGATCTGAATGTGCTTAAAAAAAATAAAAATTCCATTAAAAATAGGGTTGTGGATGGCTTCGTTAACTGCATCAGACGAAGTATTTTACACAGGAAAAATGAAACCACCTTTAGAAATATAAAAATTCTTTCAAAAAAATAAAATATGCTTTAAAAATAAAGGGGAAATACCTCTTTGTGAAGTGGAGACTCAGGCTTCCAATGGTAATTTTTTTAAAGAAAGGGTAAAGTATCTTTTTAAAATTTATTTTTTAAGTAACATTTTGTTGAGTCTTTTGGGTTTTTTTTTAAAAAAATGCCTGTATTACTTATTTTTAAATGAGCAAAACATCAGCCCTAAGGAAGGGACAATAATTTGAACCGTGGCTTTGGCTTTTTTTCAGTGTTCAGTCACGACCACGGTTGCTGTTTCCAAAAGCCACAGAAAGTTGTGGGGGAAAAAGGTGTTTGGGGTGAGGATCTGGAGATGTTCAGGCCCTCAGCATCTGCTTGTGGCCTGGGGCACAGCCCCAGTAACCCCCGTCCCCACGGGATGGCCACCCCAACGCCATGTTGGTTGCCCAGTAACCCCCATCCCCATGGGATGGCCACCCCAGCGCCATGCTAGGTGCCCAGTAACCCCTGTCCCCACGGGATGGCCACCCCAGCGCCACGCTAGGTGCCCAGTAACCCCTGTCCCCACGGGATGGCCACCCCACCGCCACGTTGGTTGCCCAGTAACCCCCATCCCCACGGGATGGCCACCCCAGCACCATGTTGGTTGCCCAGTAACCCCCATCCCCACGGGATGGCCACCCCACCACCACGTTGGTTGCCCAGTAACCCCCATCCCCATGGGATGGCTACCCCACCGCCGTGTTGGTTGCCCAGTAACCCCCATCCCCACGGGATGGCCACCCCAGCGCCACGCTAGGTGCCCAGTAACCCCTGTCCCCACGGGATGGCCACCCCAGCGCCACGTTAAGTGCCCAGTAACCCCCATCCCCATGGGATGGCCACCCCAGCGCCACGTTAGGTGCCCCACAGCACCCTTGGCGTGGGTGGCTGTGGTGTCATGTGGCTTTTCTTGCCACGCCAACAAACCTTCCCATCAGCTGGGAAGTGCGAGTGACTTTTGTGGGACCCAGTGGCTGTTTTGGGGGGTCCCACTCTCCATTTACAGTGGGGTGGAGTGTGCTCGTCTGGGACGCACGGCTGGCAACCGGGGTGGCTGCAGAGGAGAGCCCCTCCCTGGGGCCTCCACCATTGGATTCACGGCGGGGCTCTTCCACCCGAAGTTCAGCTGATAAACCAGGTTGATGGTCCCTCTGTCCCTCCCTCCTAACTGGGAAGGGGTGGGAGCACCCAGGCAGCAACGTGCCCACCCAGACCCGGTGGCAGGACCTCCACCCATGGGCCCCCCCCCACCTCCTCCAGCCTCCCTGCTCAGCAGACACCCCTGAAATTGGTGTTTAGGGGGGACCTGGGGACGAGGAGGTGCCACCCTACGGGGAGGGGGGACCCTTCCAAGCAAGCACACAACTCTGCTGGGAAAAAAAAAACCACCCTCCCACGAATGCCCACGCTTGGCCACCACATCGTTTGGCCCCGTCTTCGGGGTTGAAACGGGGGTTGGCGCTTCCCGGGAGCCGTTCGGTGCATCGGTTGTGGTGACGCAAGAGGGGAGCAAATGCAGGGGGGTGCTCGGGGGTTCGGCTCCGGTTTGGGGTGCGAAGGATGAAGGATGATGCTTGTGAGGGGCTTGCTGGGTGCTCCCAGACCTGCCGGGCTGGAGCCTGCGGAGGGCCAGCCCTTGAATTTATGAGCTTAATTAATCACAGCTTTTTTTCCTTTGGTATCTTGCCCTGATAGACCCAGAGGAAACCTGAAAATGTTAAATAATAAAGACGTTCAAAGAGGCCGTTTGTTCGGGGCATGTCACGGCTTCCACAGCTCACACAGCTGCACCCCCAGCTTTCTGCTGGAGGAAACTGGGGCACAAACTTCTCCTTCCACGCCGAGCTTTGGGCTCCCTCGGAGGCAACGGAGTGGCCACAGGCCACGACTGCTCTCGGCTGGGACCACCCGGGAGAAACGGGAGTGAGGGTGGGGCTGGGCAGGGAGGGGAAACTGAGGCCGGCGGAGGGGGAGGTGGCGGCACCGGAGGAGTCAGGGCCGGGGGCTGCAGGGTGCCCAGCCTGGGGGGACAGGGGGGAGCGGAGGGGCCGCACTGGTTGGCACTGGGAAGGGGATGGGGGGTGGCAGCACCAGCCTCGGCTTGGGGACACCAGACACGAAGTGCCCCAAGGCTGGAGAAGCAGCAGGTCCTTCCCACCCCCCCCCCCCAGCCCACCTTGGTGAGGGGGCCCGGAGGGTGGAGGGACAGCATCTGCAATGGCCAGGCTCTGGAGACCACACAGAAAGGTTTTGGGGTGCTTTTTAACCCCTTCCTGCCCAAGCTGTCCCCCAGCAGCCAGGAGGCAGCCCTCGGGGGGGGGGTGCAGGGGCAGTGCCACGGTCTGCTGTCACTAGGGGAACTCACACCCTCCCCCGTGCCCCCGGCCGGCGCTGCTGGACCCAGCTCTGGGCAGTCTGAGACACAGAAATGTTTTATTCTTCCAAGGTCCTTTTTTTTTTTTTTTTTTCCTTTTCTCCTTGTTATTTTTTTTTTTTTTTACAAAATCTCCTCCCTGTGCCTGCAGACGGACCTGGCCGCCTCCCGAGCTCAGCCAGGTCTCAGGATCCCGTCCATCCCCTCGGCCCCAGCCCCCCGCTGCACCCCAGCACCCCGACACCCGAGGGGGGGACCCATCCTTGGGGGACAACCCCCGGGACACGGGGGGAGGACGAGGGGAAGGCTCTGGGAGGGTGAGGAGCCACCCGGGGGGCCCTGCTGCAGTCCGAGATGCGGCAGCTCTAGATGGACGCCTCATTTTGGGGGGGGTCTGACACTGCCTCTGTCACCCCAAAACA
Organism: Strix aluco; assembly: GCF_031877795.1. Taxonomy (NCBI): domain Eukaryota; kingdom Metazoa; phylum Chordata; class Aves; order Strigiformes; family Strigidae; genus Strix; species Strix aluco. Next base: position 1,397,921 of record NC_133957.1, on the reverse strand, counting down.
GCCTGGACAGAGCCGGGCGCTGCAGTGCCGGGGCTTGGGACAGCCCTGGGGGAGCTGAGCACCGAGCTGAGGGCAACGGGACTTGATCTGACGGCGGCTGGAGGAGCCCAACGGGGTGCTGGGGGTGGGCTGGGGGTGCAGCTGCAGGGGGGGTGACTGGAAGAGAGGTGGGCTGGCCCCACTTTCAGGCTTACAGGATACAGATCGTCAGGTCAGCGGGCGCCAGAAAGGGCTCAAGTCCACACGAAGAGGTGTTTGTTCCCGAAATTCCCATGGAAAGAAGAGTACGTAAGGTTCACATTAGCACACGGCAATTGTATATAGTGCAAATCAGAGCCCCGGCACCAGAGGTTGACGCTCTGGTTAGTGGTTAGGAGGACCCACGGGCGCAATCCCGGGCACTGCAGCCACTCCAGCCCTTGCTCTTCCCCAGCCGTGGGGCATCGGGACGTCACCCACAGCCATCCAGACCCTTCTGCGCAGAACGAGCTCAGAGCCCGTGTCACGGTCACCTTGTGCCCTAGCAAGGGGGAGCCAGGAAGCCTTCGTGGGACGACACAGAGTCTGTCCCTCCCGAGCAAAACACGGGGTTGATTCTCAAAAGGCATCGCTGCCCGGCCGGGGAGGAGCTCTGGGTGCAGTCCCGAGGGTGGCTCTAACCACCCGCAGCACGGCCACAACATCCACCCCAACACCCACCCCCTTCCCCAAGGGTGAGGAAGGTCCCAGGAGAAGGGCAGGTCTGCTCCTGAGGGGTGGAGGCCTCTCGCACAACCCCAGAGGGGCTTCAGGGCCCGAAGGTTGGGGACTGATCGCAGGCACGGTCGAGGTTTGCAAGGCCACGCCGTGCAGAGGGAGTTCGTGGTTCTCCATCGGTCCCGAGCAGGAGGACATCTTCCAGGTGGCTGCAGGAACATCCTTTCTGGGAGACCCACGGAGGCAGCAGCCAAAGGGCCGGGCCGTTTCAGGACCGTGACTCGGGGAGTGAGGATGATGTGGCAAACGGGAAGCCAGGAGTGAAGAGCGAGCGCTGGGCTCAGGAGAGTCCAGTCACATCCTGGAAGCAGGGGAGCAGAGAACGTCACCGCTCATCACTGGTTCATGGGCTCCTCTTCCTCCATCGGCTCGTCCTGTGGCCTGAAACGGAGAAATACGACACCTGAGACAAGGAGGAGACCCGTGTGACACAACGCATCCCTCCCAGCGTCGAGGGGCCTTCTGGCAAGTCCAGCTCCTGGAGCTAGCCAACAAGCCTCCCAGCTTGCCAGCTGGAGCTTCCTGCTCCACGGAGACCCACAGAGGCTCCAGCTGAGTCCTGGTGAGGGTGAGGAAAGGTGCTGGGCAGGTGGGGACCCTGCCGAAAGGAGGTGGTGCACCCCCACCCCTCCAGCCTCCAGGGAAGGGAGGAGGATTTGGTCTCATTTTCATCTTGTTTGGGAAGAGCCCAGCCCCGAATCTCCCAGAAGCCAGGTCAGGTCCTGACCATGCAGATGCAGGACCTCACCCCCCCATCCACCCCCGCCACCTGAGGGCAGATCTGCCAGGATTTGAGGGTCGCAGACCCCGGGCTCTCGGTGGGGAGGATGGTTGTAATTTCTCTCTCCCACACCAGCACCGTCCTGAGCTCCCGGCAGCTCATCTGGCTGGTGGACACGGCCTCTCCCTGCCGCGACACCGAGGTCGGGAGCCAGGCACGCAGGGAGAGGCACCCACATCTCCTGGGATCCATTCAGAGCATCACCTCTTCTCCACCATCACGGCCACCGAGAGGGAGGCCAAGGCTGTGACCGTCTCCACCTCTTCTGCCTCGTGGTGCTGAGCCTCCAGGAAGGAGCAGCCCAGCTTGGAGGCGAAGCGCTGCACGGCCACCCAGTATTTACCTGTGGGAGAAGCAAAAATCAGGAGGTGCCAGGACGGGGGTGCCCCAGGTCTCTGGGGTCCCCTTGCAGTGAATTCACACACGGGGCATCCCCCTGCCACGAGGAGGGTCTGGAGCACATGAGGAACAGCTGAGGGAACTGAGGGGGGTTTAGTCTGGAGAAAAGGAGGCTGAGGGGAGACCTCCTGGCCCTCTGCAACTCCCTGAAAGGAGGGTGCAGAGAGGGGGGAGGAGTCTCTTGAGCCAAGGACCCAGCGGCAGGCCAAGAGGGAATGGCCTCAAGCTGCGCCAGGGCAGGGTCAGACTGGCTCTTAGGAAGGATTTCTTTGCAGAAGGGGCTGTTGGGCGTTGGAATGGGCTGCCCAGGGCAGGGGGGGAGTCCCCATCCCTGGAGGGGTTGAAGAGTCGGGTTGAGCCAGCGCTGAGGGATCTGGTGGAGTTGGGAACGGTCAGGGGGAGGTTCATGGTGGGGCTGGAGGAGCTTCAAGGGCTTTTCCAACCCGGATGATTCTGGGATGATGATGAAGGACTCCACTGGAGTTTTTTATGCCCAGTGTGTCTTTGGAGGTCATGGGGTTTGCTAGAGGGGAGGAAATGCCCACTCCCGGCCCTTCTCATTAACCAGCCAAGCCCCTGGCCCTGGGACACTCACTCTGGACCTGGATCACTGTTTCCAAGGAGCGCACAGCGTTGGGGTTTGGTTTCTGCCTCATGCTTTCTTCTGGGAGAGGGTCCAGCTGCCAAATGAACACACGAGGGGGTGAATGGGAGGGAGCTGTGCGCAGGGCTCGGCTCGCAGCACCAGTGCACCCCCCCAGCCCCGACCCGCTGGCCCCCAGCTCTCACCTCGTTGCCCAGCAGGGCTGAGACACAGGCCTCGGACGCATCGCAGATGGCTGTAAGGTCATGGCCACCTTCTAGCACGAGGACGATGGCTCCGCCAGCCAGGCTCATCAGCTGCTTTGTCATGTAGCCAAAGCCTGGAGGAGAAGCCCGAGGGGGGGTTGTCAGCCTCCCTGCCTGAGATGCCGGGGCTGTACAACCCCAAAGATCTTCCCCTGGAGAGCTGCCACCCCTCCGCTGTTCCCCAGCCTGGGTGGGCAGCGGGAACCACCCGCCCCGAGCCTGCGGCGCCGCTTCCACCTCCTCACATTTAGCAGAGACTTTGTAGCCGCCCAGGGGCGGCGGGTGGCCATCAGCTGCGTCAAAGCCGGCCGACACCAGCACCACGTCGGGGGAGAATTCGTGTGCAATTGGCATCACCACCGTCCTGCATGGGGAAAAAACAAGTAAGAGGCGTTAAGTGCTGGGTCAGCCTGACATGGAGGGGAAGAGGAGGTGAGCAGGAACACAAGGAGCAGTACCTGAACGCAGCCAGATACTCAGGGTCACCCATGGGGGGGTCGAGCCCTCCAGTCCAGGCTATGTTGACGTTAAATCCCTCGCCAGGGCCAGCACCAACCTGCGAGAGAGCAAGGACAGGGGTGAAGGCCTGGATGTGTATTAGAAACAGTGTGGCCAGCAGAAGCAGGGAGGTGACAGTCCCCCTGTGCTCTGCACTGGTGAGGCCACACCTGGAGGGTTGTGTCCAGTTTTGGGCACCTCAATCCCAGAGAGATCTCGAGGGGCTGGAGCGAGGGCAGAGGAGGGCAACGAGGCTGGGGAAGGGCCTGGAGAATAAATCCTGTGAGGAGCGATGGAAGGAGCTGGGGCTGTTCAGTGTGAGGAGGAGAAGGGGAGGGGAGACCTCATCACTCTCTGCAGCTCCCTGAAAGGACGTTGTGGAGAGGTTGGGGCTGGTCTCTGCTCCCAGGGAATTAGTGACAGAACGAGAGGGAACGGCAACAGGGGAGGGTCAGGCTGGACAGGAGGGAAAAATGTTTCCCCGCCAGAGTGGTCAGAGAGTGGAACAGGCTGCCCAGGGAGCGGGTGGAGTCCCCACCCCTGGGGGGGTTTAAGGGCCGTTTGGATGAGCTGTGGGGGGATGTGGGGTAGGGGAGAACTTTGCAGAGTCGGGCTGAGGGTTGGACTCGATGATCCCGAGGGGCTTTTCCAACCTGAATGACTCTGTGATTCTGTGGCCCGCAGGGACGCTGGGGCAGTGCTGGATAGCTCCGGGGAGGCAGGGCTGGGTGTTCTGGACACCCGTGGGAGCTGGCTGGGTTTGCAAAACTGCCCAAAGAAGCCGCAGTGCATTTTCCTGACATTTCCCAGAGCCTTGCAGCCATCAGACACTGTCCCCATGCTGCTGGCTGCAGGCTGGGGTGAAGCCTCAGCTCTGCAGGCAGCGGGGTGAAGCAGGCAGGATCAGGCAGCGATGGGAAACGAGCCCGCAAGGCACCAACACAGAATTACACCAGCGCCCCGTTCTCCTGGCTGTCACCTTGGGCACCAGCGCTGCCGTCCCCGGGCAGAGCTGCACCGACCTCGCAGCCTCTCGGGGCTTTTTACCTCATCAGCAGCCCCGCTACCGGGGAAGAAGTTGCCGTCGTCGTGACGATGCAAAGAGATGTAGAGAACGTCGGGGTCTCTGTAGAAGATCTGCTGAGTCCCGTTGCCGTGGTGAACATCCTGCAGGGAGAGAGGGATTGGGAGGACGCTCTTTTTTTCAGCCTTCAGGGTGGCCCAACAGTCTCATGGAGCTAAAAGCTCTGGGATCCCCCATCCTGGCACACCGGGGGGTTCCCAGCTACGCTCCTGGCAGCCAGTCCCAAAGGTTTTGCTGTTCTCTGCTCCAGCTCCAACCCAGAGCAGACACCCGCTCCTGGGGATGTCCTGGGGAGGAGCAGGGATGCGCTGGGGGACAGAGGGACTTACCCAGTCCACAATGAGGATCTTGCTGAGCTTCCCTTTCTGCTGCAGCTGCCTGGCAGCAATGGCCACCGAGTTAAAGAAGCAGAATCCCCTGCAAGAGGGAGTTGGAGCTGGTTAACGCTCGGGCCCTTCCTGAGCACCCTTTCCTCCTGGCTCACGTGCTCCCCAAAGGATGGGCTCTCCCTCCCCTCTCCCTTCAGTCTGGACACAGATGGGTCCCGGGGGAGTTTAGTCTGGAGCAATCAGTGATTTTGAGCCAAGCAGATGTTTTTTGGGGCTTCCCACGTGCCAACCCAAAGCCCTGCGGCTTGGGAAAGGGCCCTTACATGGCGGTGGAAGGATCCGCGTGATGTCCGGGTGGCCGCACCACAGCGAAGCCGTTCTGGGGACAAAACAGAGGCGAAGGGGATCAGAGCTGCTGGCCCCCAGCATCACACAAGGCTGGGAGCACCCAGGGACCGCCAGTGAGACCCCACGGCCCCGCTCCTACCCGGCCACGGGGCAACGCACAGCTCTGGGAGCTCTGCATGAAGCCAGCCTACCTTCAGCTCCCTGGTGGCCACCTTGAAGGCCAGCTCGGTGACGCTGCCCGCGGCCCAGCGAGCAGCATTGGAGGAATGCAGCTCGTTCCAGATGGTATCGCTGTCCACCTGGAAGCAAGGGCAGCGGTCAGACGGGGCCAAGGCACCGGTGGAGGAGCTCTCAGTCACGGGACACAGGCTCTCTGCCAGCCGCCCTGCTCGGGACCAGGGGTTCAATCCCGTCCAGGCTGAAGGGCTGGGCACTGCGGAGCTGGACCACCTCGCACACAACGGGGCAAGGGTGCAATCCTGGCCAGGACGGCAGCTCCTGCGCCTGCCGACAGCCCCAGCCCCGAGCTGAGCTCCACACGGAGCATCTCACCCCGCACCCGGGGGCTGGAAGGAGTGACTGAGAAAACGCTCGTTACCTTCTTTATCTTATTTTATTGTTTAACCAAACATCTTGGTTTGATCAGGATCACTTCAAGGGCCGAGCCAGAGCCGGAAAACTCAAGTCTCTTCTGATCAACGCCATGTGTGCAACTCAATGGGTCCCCTTTGCCCACGGAGAGGGGCAGCTCCAGCCCCCCCGCCTTCAGGGCGCGGGCGAGAGGAGAGCAGGGGGGGGGAGGCAGAGCGGGGAAAGTAGATGCAAACGGGGCTGAGAAGAGCTGGTGCCCAGCAGCGGGGGCAAGGAGAGGAGAAGAACCAGAAGAGGCAGCAGGAAGGCACGGAGTGAGGCCCTTCCTGAAAGAGAGAGAGAAGGACAGAGACAGGGGAGAGAGGAAGAGAGGAGAACGCAATGAACGGAGAGAAACCAGGACGGCAAGCTGTGAGAGGAGAGGCCGCAGGAGCGTCTGGAGAGAAGCGGCGAGCTGCTGCCCCCGTGACACCGCTCCCCCCCTCAGCGGAGAGCATGGCTTGTGGCTTCCCCCCGCCGTCCCACCAGCTCGCTTGCTTCTAACGCCCCGGGCTCTGTGAAATAGCTCTGAAGGGCTCTTGGCTGCTGGGTTTCCTGGAGTGAGGAGGTGTAAAGGATCCCCCTTTCAAGGGTGGGATGCTTGGGAGCATCCCAAGGATGGGGAGGGCAAGCTCTGACACAATGACACCTTGCCCACAGACGGAGCGCTCCCACCTGAGGCTGCCCAACGGCTTCGGGAGCTCCCTCTCCCCTCAAGCCCATGAGAAGGCCCTCGCTGGGGACAGAAGAAGGGAAAAACCCCATCCGAAAGCGGCCAGAGCAGAGATCGAGCACTCACCCCCACCCCTCCGCAGGGCAGCATGACGAACATCCGCTGCGACAGGATCCCTGCGGAGAGAGGGGACAGCAAGGACTTCAGAGCTGAGGAACTGGGGAGCGGTGGGGGACGGGGCGCACGGCACAGGGCCACCAAGGAGGGAGGTTTGGCCTGGCTGCTCGGCCAGAATTAGGAGCAGCTCCCCGGGAAGCTGCTTGGCGCAGTCCCCACACCTGAGGGTGCCCCCAGACGCCCCGCGGGTGTGCGGGCAGGGGCGGGCAGCCGGCGAGGGCACGGCTGTGGATGTGGACTCACCCGCCAGCTTCCCGTTGTCCAGTTTGAGGCGGTTGAGGGGGTTGGTGCCGTAGAGGAAGACGTGGCGCTCGCTGTGGACACACTGCAGCTCTTCCAGGGTGGCCTTGCGTCCCCGCAGACACTGTGACAGACAGGGGCTGTGACCGAGCCGCCCCAGGTAGGACACAGAGGCTCTGCCACCACCGAGGGTGGAGGTGGCACGTCCTGCTGCCCCAGCACGGCCACACCTCGTGCCACCGCGGCTGGGGACACAGCTGCAGGGCTGAGCACCGCGCTTCTGGCGCTGGATTTGAACTTGAGCACCCCTCTGCAAATTTGCCTGCAAAGGAGCAGGCAGGGAGCAGGCAGGAAATACCAGCACCGCCTTCCTACAACTGCAGAGCCTTGTGCAGACCCTGCTAGGCCAGGGCAGGGTTTCTAACAGACTGGAACTGACACTGATGTTCCCAGAGCTGGCAAAACCCTGTCTCGGTAGGGGTCACACCTCTCCCTACACCCATATTCCAGCAGAGCAGACTGCTGCTGCCACACCAAGCTGGAGACGGGCAGATCAGCACGTTCCAGCTCGGCACTGCCAGCAACGGACAAGTCCAAGCCCTCAAAGAGGCTGAGAAGATCTGGGAGCAAAAGGGATGGAGATGGGAGCAGGCTACCCTAAGGCAGCATTAGCAGGAGATCGGCTCGTCCCAGCATCTCCTGCCCCGCCGCTTGTGCTCACCTCGCACTGGCTGCGCAGCCCCCGCTCCTGCAGACGGGACCAGATGCTCTGGATCCTGCCCGCGTGCTCCGGGTGGTTGCTGTTGTCGCCACAGGAGCACTGGTGTTTGAGCATCACCGAGTCGTAAACCAGCCCTGCAACGCACAAGGAGAGACTGGCCTGTCCCACCTCGACAGTGCTGACCCTAATTCAGCTCCTTTTCAGGGGCTGGCCGAGACCCTGAACGCCCATAACTATTTAGTTTGACTGAAACACCTCCCTCAAACCACGGGAGCCTCTGTCCCAACATGCTCAAAGCAAATCCTGCCCTGGGTATGCAAGACAGCTGAATCTTGCCAGCGCTGCTGGACCAGGATGGCAGTCAAGGGGCCAGAAGGGAAAGTCCTGCTTGGAAAAGCCACCTCAGATAAGGAGAAGGGGCCCCTCGTGGCTTGCTCTGCTCTATTTTGCAGCCAGCCAGAGCACTCCCAAGCATTTATTTGGGTTGACCCAGCACTGAGGGATCTGGTGGAGTTGAGAACTGTCAGTGTGAGGTTCATGGTTGGACTGGAGGATCTTCAAGGTCTTTTCCAACCGAGATGATTCTGTGATTCTGTGATTTATGAGCCTGGGAGTGCCCAGGACTGATGCTAAGCTGTGCCTGGGCATCCCCAGCTCTTGTCCCCAGCCCCTGTGGCTGCTCCAGCCGGGATCAGCCCCGCAGAGGGGCCAGGCCGTACCTGTGGTGAAGTGTGGCTTGGCTGGCTGCTCCTGCACGGGCAGGGAGAGCGTCTTGGAGGCCGTATCCTGGGCGGGAAGGGAGACCGTGGCGGTGGCAGGAGACGACTGGGCCCTGGAGAGGGGCCTGTGCCCCGCATGGATGGTGGGGACCATGGGGGAGTCGGCCAAGGGCTGTCGCTTGAGGAGCTGCTGCTGCGCGCGCTGGTAGGAATCCCAGAGATAGGCCTGACGGAGAGAGGCGGCGGTGAGCGCGGCTCCGGAGCGGAGAGAGCAGCAGCACCCGGCACAGGGAAGGGAGCCCTGCCCTGGGCACCCTCCCGGGGGCTGGATACCAACAGCTGGGGGGCTCGGAGCTGGTTTGCAGGAGCTGGGACACGTCACGTAGCATCTGCTGCTCTCTGCTGGTGCAGCCCCGCAGCGCTGGGCGGCCCTGCTGCAAGGCGCAGCAACCCGGGGACGGTGCCCAGAGACCTGCAGGATGGTGCCCAGAAATTTGGAGGATGGTGCCCAGAAATTTGAAGGATGGTGCCCAGAAATTTGGAGGATGGTGCCCAGAGACCTGCAGGATGGTGCCCAGAAATTTGAAGGATGGTGCCCAGAGACCTGCAGGATGGTGCCCAGAAATTTGAAGGATGGTGCCCAGAAATTTGAAGGACAGTGCCCAGAAATTTGAAGGATGGTGCCCAGAAATTTGAAGAATGGTGCCCAGAAATTTGAAGGATGGTGCCCAGAAATTTGGAGGACGGTGCCCAGCGACCTGCGGACGATGCCCGGCCTTGTTGACACCCAGGGTGGCCTCAGCTCTCGTCCCTGTCCCAGCCAAGTACCCCGGGCTGCAGGATGGGACAGACACGGTGCTGGTGGCTCAACCCATGCAGGACCCGTCACGAGGTGGCTCTCGGGGGCTGATCTGAATCCTCCCGGGCTTGGGAAGCTGCCAGCTTTGCTGGGTTTGTGCAAAGCCTCAAATGGGAGATGCCAAGGGATGAAAAGAAGAATCGCTCCAAATTGCAGAGCAGGGATCTCTGCATGCTGCCTGTCCGGGACTACTGCTCAAAGCAATGAAACCACAATAGGAGAGAGGGAGCAGGCGAGGAACTCCACCTCTTCCACCCGCTCCTCAGCCTGTTATGACGGTTCCAAACCACGCCGAGGGCTCCGCGCAGCTTGGGGCAGCTGGGGAAGGCACTGTGGCTTCTGTCTGTGGGCTCGTGTGCCCAGGAGGGCAAGGGCTGCTTCAGCCCCTCCCCAGGGCTCTCTCATCCCCGCCAGCCCTCGTGTACCTGCTGTAGGACAAGCTCCTCTTGAGGCTGCATCATCTTCTGCGTCCTCTCGGGCTCCTTCACGCCGCTCCCCGGCCGTGGGGGCTCCACACGTGCCCTGGCCGGGTCGCTGCTCTCAGTCCCGGCCTCCGGGAGCGTCCCCTCGGCCTCCATGTCCTCCGAGGAGGGGATCTGCCGCAGACGGGGCTTTTCGCTGGATTTCGCCATGCGCTGCAGCCGGAGGGGTCACCAGTGAGCACAGGGAGGTGGCAGGGGACAGGCCGAGGCCGAGAAGGTCCCGGGGTGTGGCAGGGCAACTCGAGGCAGGAGCACAGTGGATGTGGGAGCCAAGGAAGCTGAGCAGGTACCCTCAGCTTGCTGCTATGAGCCCGGGCATGGCAGCATCTCGCGTGCCCTGGACATGTGGCGCTCACAGGGACGCATCCTGCACCCTCCCAGCACCTCTCCCACTGCCTCCTGCCCGCCCAGGCTGCGCTGCTGTCACTGACCTTGCCCAGGTGCGTCTGCTGCTTGAGTCTCTCCAGGAACTGGGTGTGATGCTGCTGGTACACCAGTTGCTGCTGGATGGCCTTGGGGTTCTGGGGCAGGGGCTCCGAGCGGGTCCTGCCCAGCGGTTTATGGTGGCCTGGGAGCGACAGCCGCTCTGCAGAGATGAGCGAGGGGGCGAAGGAGAAGGGGACCGTTCCCAGACCTGGCACTGGAGGGCAGAGGAAGGAGAGGTGAGGGGTGGCCTCGTGCGCTGGGCAGACGCGACACCCTGCAGAGCTGTCAGTCCACACTGCGGCAAGCAGCAGGGCTGTCTGCACCCACGCAGACCAGCCCCAGACAGCCCTAAAAACCCTGCCCTGGAGCACAGTATCTGGTAGGCCAGGACAGATGGGCTGTGCCTTTATGGCTCCCCTCCTTCTGTCCCCATTGCTTTGGCATCACACAGCCCCCAGCGCTCTGGGGACAGGATCTGGCTGAACTCAATCCCCTCTGTCCCCTCCTCAGCTTCATCCTCAGTGGGAGAAGCTTCCTTCACTGCAGGTATCAGAGGGCAGGGAGAGATGGAGCCCGGGAGCAGCACAAAAGAGCCGCTTCTCTTTCTGCAACAGCCAGAGGGGATTCCCTAGAGGGGCTGTGGGAAATAAGGCAGCTAGAGGCAGACAAGGGCTCTGCGCTGCCCGGCTCAACACAGGGTCTGTAGTGAAAGCTGCTGGGACAAGAGCCCAGGAAGAGGCAAGAAAGACCCCACGGAGGGCGGCTTCCAGGCTGCGGGAACGGTGAACAGCTCCACGCCAGCCCAGCTCAGGCAGGGCAAGGGGCAGCTGGAGGGAAGAGCCAAAGCTACGGCTCTCTCCGCACTGTCGGGGCTGTGGCGTGTGGCAAGGACGTGCTCGCTGGCCAGCCAGAACCAGGCTCACCATCTCCTGTTCCCTCAGCCCCAGCTCATGGGACAGTAATGGCAAAATCAAGGCCACTGGGCTTTCCTGGCACCCAGAACACCTGCCTGCCCCAAGCGACGCTCCGCGCTGAGCCCTCCGGTGCTGACACAGCCTCGGTGCCTGTCCCCGAGCTCGACACTTACCCGCCACTAGCGGAGTGTGGGTGACTGAGGGCTCGAGGATGATGACGGGCTGGAGCCGAGGGGATAAGGGGCTCCCAGCCTCGTGCTGCTCCAAGCCAGCCGGTATGAACATGGGCGAGTGCGTGCCCGCGAGGACGGGTCCGTTCAGCACGGGCACCCGGTGTGCCAGGCTGGAGAGGGGGCGGCGATCTGCCTCTCCCTGCGGGGAGGAGGGGGACTGGGTCAGCACGAGGAGGGGATGGCATGTCCCCACCATGCCCACAGGCAGCACCTGAGAGTACTCAGAGCCAGCACACGACGCCTGGTGTTACCCCAGGAACCCCAGGCCCAAAGGAAAGGGCTTCTCCTGCCCACCTTGGGGACCCTCTGCCCAGTTCTAGGGCTACCTAGAACCTGGCTACCTACCCTGGCGCTAGTGGTAGCCGGCAATCCCAGTGTGATGGCCGGAAGGGAGGCTGTACTCGACAGGGCAAACTGGGCCAGGGAGCTCTCCTGCATCATCAGGCGCTGGGCCAGGGGCGTCTGCACCAAACACAATTCATTAGTCTCCTGCTCCAGCAGCAGCAGAGCTCAGTGTGGGACATGCAGCTCTGGCACGGGCAGCAGAAGAGGGTGGCTGAGCCCTAGCTGGCCGGGGGGGACACCTGGGGCCAGGGCAAGGGGCATTGGGGACCTGTGGGTACAGCACATCCACCAGGAGACAAGAAACACACACTGCAAAGGAGGGGAGCGTGTCAGGAGCAGCGCTGGGCTGGGCAGAGGGTCCTGCCGTGCGGGGAGAGCAGGGCTGAGGGCAGCTCCTGGGCAGTGGGGTTCAGGGCTGGGGTCCCTCGGGGGGCTGTTACCTTCGCCTGAGCCTAGGACGGCAGCAGGAGATCAGGGTGCCTGACCCTGGGGCCAGGAAGCCCCAACGACAAGAGATGTGGCCACGAGGCTGCCGTAACTCACCTCATGGGCCATGCTGGAGGCAGCGGGGAGGGCTCCGTGCTCAGCGGGGAGACTGTCGTTGGGAGAGCTGCAGCCGGACACGGGGGTGCTGCTACTGCTCGGGGAGGAGTCTGCACGGGGCAGAGAAACGGGGCTATGGGCACAAGCACCCAGAGAAGGGCTGCAGAGCCCCTGCCCCAGCCCTTCATAGCCCTCCCTCCCTCCGACAGCCGCCCACCACCCTCCCAAGGTCAAATCTCCCTTTGGCGCAGTGGAGATGCTGCCAGCGGGTCAGGAATGCTGACCAGCCATGTTTCCTCTGGGCCTTGGACCCTTCCAGCCTTGTAGAATGAGGCTTTGGGCCCTACAGAAAGGGTTTGGGCTACATAAAGGAGGGTTTGGACATTCAAGATACAGCTTGAACCCTCTAAATGCCTGGCCGGATCCTAAAAATGCCTCTTTGGAGCCTGAAAATGAGGGGATGGAGAGTAACAACACGGCTTTGGACTCTAGAAAGGAGGCACTGCAAACTACAACTGAGCCTTTGGACCATCAAAATGAGGCTTTGGAAGCCAAAGCTAACACTTAGGAAAGGAAAGCAGCTGGGTACAGCTGCAGCAACACCCCCTCCTGGCTCATCTATCCCTGCAGCACCACAGCAGAGCTCCCTCCGTGGGCTGTGCCCCGAGAGGGCACCGATAATGTGCCAAGCCCCAGAGACACGGCCCAGGATCCCCGGCAGGCCGTAGCTGCTCCAGCCCGGCCCCAAGGTCTCCCCAAAGCCCCGAGGTCTCGGGGTCCAGGCGAAGCTCTCACCGATGGCCTCGGGCGGCCGCCTCTTCAGCGAGGGGGGAGCGCTCTCCTTCCGCGTCAGGGGGTTCTTGCGTCGGTCAAGGCACTTCCTGGGCTTGCAACGCACCTTCAGGTTGGGCTCAGACGCTGCGAGCAGACAAGGCGTTTGGTTAGTCCCGGCCCCGCTGCTGATGGGGGCAAAGCTGGGCTGGCTCCCCAGGGCCAGGGCACCCCAATTCTCAGCTCCAGCCATCCCCGGCAAGCGGGCTGTGAGGGTGTTGCAGTGGGAGGGAGTTGGCGTTATCCCCAAGGCCTTACCTGTCTTCCGGAGCGGAAAATGCTCTGGAGGGTCAAGAGAAGTGCTGGGGACGGGGGGCAGGAAGGTGCTGAGCACAGGAGGGGAAGGGCCCTCAGGATCCAGAGGCTCCAGAGACCTGCGGGGAGAAGCCGCCTCATCAGAGACTGTTCCTAGTTGGCTGCCACGTGCCACCCACACGGTGCCCTCCAACGCAAGGGTGGCCCATGGGCCATTGCCTCTCCTGGGCATGTGTTAACTCTTCTGCCAGTGGCCAGAAAGGCTTGTCCTGTCCACTGCCACAAGCACCTATAGAAGGGTTCCAGCTGCTGGTTTTGCCTTGTCTTGGGACAGAAGACAAGAAGCCTAACTACTTTTTGGGTCAGGAGTGGGACAAGCCATCAAAGCCCAACAAGGTCAAGGAAAACAATGTGGGAGCATCATCCCCTCCTGCAAGCACTTCACAGAGAACCAAGCTACCTCACCCCAACAGACATTAGTGAAACAATATCTCTAAAGACCAGGAAGCAGAAGATACCGGCAAGATCTTGCCCAAGATAAAGAGCCACATTTTCTGGGTTCTGAGCAGATGTCCTGCTCAGGGCAGGCCGGAGGATGCCCTTGCTTTACCTGTACGGCATGGCTGAAGGGTTGGGGTTGCTGGTCCTCTCCAAAGCTGCCTGCTGCTTCTTCAGGATGACCTCAGCCAGCTTCTGCTTCACCACTGTGCTGGCCACAGCACCTGCAGAAAGACCAGCAGTGACCACACGGGGCTGAGAGCCAACACAGAGCACTTGAGAGGATCCCTGCAGACACGAGCACAGCGCCACAGCTCCCCCGTGCCTGCACAAGTGGTGCCAGGGTGGCCGGAGAGCTCCAACAACCACACAGACACAGACAAACCTCCTTGATGCTGGTCAAGGTTGGCTCAGGGAGAGAAAGGTCAGCTGGGACCACCGGAGTTTCCCAGGTGGTCAGGGAAGGATCCCTGTCCCACCCTCAGCTCTCCCACGTCATCTCAGGAGCCCTATTTTTTTGCCTGTGCCTCGCTGAGCATCCAGAGCGCGGCTGGTGAGAGGCAGAGCATCGCCAGAGGCGAGTCTCAGCTGCGGATCTGCCTGCTTCATCTGAGCCAGAGAGAGCAGGTATAAGCTGACACCCACAGAATAAAGAGGCCATGAAAGCACAGCGCGGCTTGTAAAGCAGTGACAAAACTCCCACGGGTGCATGGGATCCTTCTGAAGCCTCTCCAGAGACACCGTTGCCCCGGGGCTCTTTGAGCCCGTGTTACACGCCACACAGCTCTGCCGGTCCTGCACCTCAGCGCCCCCCACAGCCACGCTCTGCCCCCAACGAGGACAGCAAGAAAAAGAGCATCTCCACAGAGTTCAGGGGACAGCTTTGAGGCTCCCGAATCTCTCGAAGGAGCTGTGCTCTTCCAGATGAGCCTGAGACTTACCACGGCCCGCTGGCAAACACCACGGCAGCGACCCACATTCAGTGCCCGGCTGAAACAGCCCCCCCGCAGAGGATTGACCACGGCAGGGTGCTGTGGCTGCCAGTCCCCAGCTGCCGGGAGCCTCCCGTGCGGTTCCCCACCTCGGACGTGGGCCCGTTCCCATCCTCCCACCCATTTCAGGCCGTGTCCCCATCGTCTGTTCCAGCAGGAACGTTCTGTGGTTACACCAGGGATGCTTCACGCTTCCGGGCCAGCGTTCAGCACCTCCGACCACAAGTTCCGTGATTAATTTGCATGATTAACTCCCAGATTGCATGAAGAGGCCGTCAGTCACGCTCAGCCATGCTGAGCTGACCAGGTCTGCGGGCGCTGCGTGCTCAGGAATGGCACGGGAAGGGCAGGCGCTGTGTTCTCAGCACTGCAAATCAGCCCCATCGACCCCAGGAAGCGCGGCAGAGCTGAGGGAAAATATCAGCAGCCCGACACAGCTCAGGCTGGACAGACGGGTGGACAGCAGGCTGACGGACACTGGGATGGACGCAGTGCGTCCGACGAACACTGCAGCTGCATCTTTGGGGGGTGGTGCAGGGCTCTGCCCACCCCAAAGCTCAGAGCGAGCTCCCTGCGAGCTCCCTGCGAGCTCCCTGCGGCGACTGGCACTAGATGGCGCAGGGAGATCGCAGCCAGACGGGGTTTGCAAACCTTTCTGCCCAGCATGGGGGGACCCATTAAGCTCTCCCCACTGCCACGGGTGCTCCAGCTGGGGGCTGGCAAGTTCAAGAGGCAAATTCAGGCCCTGCCCAGCGCGGTCACAAGCACCGTCAGCTGCAGGGGCTGGAGGGCACGACACAACGGTAGCGTGGAGATGGGTCGTGACCACCTGGTTGGCATTGTGAACGACAAACACCAGCCAGGCCAGGGCTAAAAAAAAAATCTCTTGCCAGCTGCTAAGTGCAACTCGCTGGCACTGCTGCTGGCTGCTCAGGATGAGACTTCCGTGCGGACACCAAGTCGCTCTCTTGGCCGCAGGCAGGCACCGAGCGCGGCTGTTTGATGCACAGCACGGAGCTGCTCCGCGGCGCGGGGGCCACCACACGCCTTTAGACCCAGAGAAGGCAGAGCTTGGTCTGGGTAAGGGCAGAACCTGCTGCTGAGTCCCCTTCTAAAAGCCACTCTGATCTCCCTCCCTCTGTCAGCCGAGTCCCCTGGCGGAGCCGTGGCGCCCGGTGCCAGCGGACACGCGGAGGCTCTTACTTCGCTTGCTCTTGTCCTTGTTGAGGATCTGCCGCAGCTCCTGCTCCTGTTGCCCAGGCTCGACTTCACGGTGTGGAGACTCCATGGTCACCTGCGAGAGGAGAGGGACATCAGGACCAGGAGACCCCAGGCTCGCCCAGCGCAGACCGAACCCCCAAACCCCCTCCCCAAGCCCAAGGCACTACGACACGGTGATGGAGCACGTCTGAAACAGTCCATTATGTCATTTTTGGAAACCTGATGGGCAGCCCTGGCTGACAAGAACCTGTTAAGTTGTTTCATCACAGCAAACCGGACACATCTTTGTCTCCAGAGACACTCTCCCCAGGGACATTGTAAAACTCAAACCAGTCTGTTTCAACTTGCTGCCTTTCACGGTGTTTTGACATATCTGTAGCTAGGGCGTGTTGTAATACAAAAAAAAATGAAAATCATAGTTGACTAAAAAGGGGAAAAAAGAAAAAAACTATTATACTGGTCTTAAAAGTGTGGATCTCGGTGTTTTCCAGAGCTGAGGTTTGCAGAGATGATCCCATCTCACAGGGAGCACAAATGTCTCAGC
Source organism: Strix aluco (assembly GCF_031877795.1). NCBI lineage: Eukaryota > Metazoa > Chordata > Aves > Strigiformes > Strigidae > Strix > Strix aluco. Next base: position 1,381,574 of record NC_133957.1, on the reverse strand, counting down.
ACCAGTATCTCAAAGTCTCCTTGTATGGACCAAGCTGATGCTCAGCCTCTCCCAGAACACCTCAGTGATTCCCCCAGGGCTTCCAGACAAGGTTAATGGGACCAGTAAGCCCACGCCACGCACTGAGAGCAGGGTGGGAGCTCAGGGGCAGAGCACGCGGGACGTGTGATGGGATTGGGCTTGTTTAGTCCCGAGGCGAGGGGGTACAACCGCGTCTTCCTCTGCCTAAAGCGGGTTGTAGAACAGATGGAGCCAGGGTCCCCCAGGGAGTGCAGCAACAGGAGGAGCAGCAACGGGACAGGGAAATCCCAGCTGGATGTATGGAACCGAGTCCTGCCACGAGCATGGTGCAGCCCCGGGACCGGGGATCCCTGTGCTGGGCGACCGTCACAGCCCCCTGGACGTGGTTCTCCACAACCTGCCCTACCCCTGCTCTTGGCGGGGGCCTCCGAGGAACCATCCAAGCTAAATCTTGCTGTAATTCTGTGACAATGCAGAGTCTGGCAGCAGAAGCTGTGCCAGGCAGGGGTGCTATTCCGGGTGACACTAGAGAATTTCAGTGAAGACTTCCCAGAAAAGTAAATTAGCTTGTAAAGTGAGTAAGCCGTGCCTTTGGGGCAGAGAAACAGCGGTGGCCAAGCGGAGTGGCAGATCACAGACACCAGGCATCCTGTCCAGTCGCTCTGGCTCCTCGCTCAGCACACATGGTATGCGGCTGAAAACATTTCCCTGCTTCACACATCCCAGGAGGCCCCAGCCCTCCCGCTGGCCTTGGCAGGACGGAGATTTGGCCTGAAAGCGAGTCACGAAACCCCCCACCTGACTCCCTAACCGGCCTCCTTGCGTCAGAGAGGTCTCTGGGCTGGCTAAAAAGTGCTACAGGCTCTCCAGCTCAGGGGAAAGAAGGAATTCACCTGGGAAGGTTATTTTGGGGTTGGGATTTCCAGTTTATTCCTCTTAATCCCTGCCAGAGGCGGGAGCTCGGGCAAAGCCTGCCCCGATGCAGGACACCGCTGGCAGCCGCACACGGCACCCTGAGCTTTGGGGGCAAAATTAATTTGTCAAAGTGCCCGGTTCTTACCCAGCCGCTACCGAAAGCGGGTGCGGGTCCCCCCCTGCACCCCAGAGTGCCCGTACCCTCACGTGTTGGTGAGCGAGCTGCTCCACTTGCTGGTGGTGCAGGCTGGCGAGGAAGAGCTGGTGCTGCAGCTGCTGCGTGTGCTTCAGGGCCAGCAAAGTGGTGTCAGAGCTGGGCTTGACGACGCGCTGCCCGATGCGCAGGTCCATGGGGGCGGTCTGGGGCACCCGTGGGGAGGTGCACGGGTTCACAGCAGCTGTTGAGACACAAAGTGGGGCACAGCTCAGTCCCTGTTCGGCTCAGAGCACCCTGTCAGGTAGGTCAGGATGGAGCCCGGGTACATCCCAATGCGCTGCGAGGAACATGCCCTGCCATCGAGAAGGGTTTGCCACACACCATCGACTGCCTGCAAAAGCCTCCTCCATCCCCTGGGCAAAAACTCCTGTAAATTATACACTTCTGGAGAGTCTCCAAGGTGCTGCAGGCATCTCGCCTTGACACCACAGCTGAGAATTGCTTTGCAAACTTAAGACGCTCCTGCCCTGCCTGGATGCACAGCCTCCCCGCGTGGCGAATCCTCCATCCTCGTGGGAACCCCTAAAATAGTCCCAATTAGAGTGTTGGAGCAGCCACTGCAACAGGGGGTTTTCACCGACCAGCTCCTAAAGCTTTGCTTAAATTATCCTGTAGGTGCCACAGGCCAGTGCAGAGCAGAGCTGGTGGCCTCCAGCTGTGACAAACAGCAGGTGAACCTGCAGAAGAGCTGCCCAGCCAGGTGGCCGCCCGCAGCTCTGCCGAGAGAGCAGGCAGCGAGCAGGCAGCGAGGGGATGAGCGAGCACGACGGCAACCAAAGGGTGCACGGACAGCCCCGACGGGCCCATGGCATCCCACAAACCCAAACGCAGCCACGGCCATTGCAGCTTCACGCTTCACCATGGGCGTCGCAGCATGGGGGAAGCTGGAAAGAGGTGGGTGGGTGGGAAATTCAGCATTAAAAGACACTGCAAGGGGGATGTTCTTGCAGGACGCAGGGCCAAGGCCACTGCAGCCTGAGAGCTAATTGTTTCCCAAACGCAGTTTGAATTAAAAACAAAAATACAAACGTTATTTTATAGACAGAGAACCACACCCTGTGCTGTTCAAACCTCAGCCTCAACGGCATCAGGGAGCTTGTGCTGATGACTGCAATATTGCATGAGAAATCTCTGCAGGCTCCTGCCCCGTAACGCAGCTTTTACACAGCTCTGCCCGGGGGAAAACACGGCGAAGTCCCGCCCCAGCCTGTGCCTCCCTGCAAGGCGAAGGAGCACGACTGTGCTCACCCAAGGAGGGCACAGGGACTATTAATAACGGCAGGCGCACATCCTGCAGACCACGGGGTGCACGGCCCTGCTGAAACGGGGCCAGCTCTGGTTTTCCTGCATGGCCCGGGCAGGGAAAAGTCCCTCTGGGCGAGGGCAAACACATCTCTGCACCAGCTCAATTCTCCAGGGCAGAAACGTCCCCGATCTCAGCCCATGTCGGAGAAGGACCCGATGATGTTCCCAGGAAAGCCCATCACAGGGTTTACTCCCTTCTCTCTCCCTCTCGCTGATAACTGCCTGAGATTTAATTTGTCTCTGGCTAATTGGCTCTAATTGCTACACCCTGCCTGCCCCACCGTAACCAGCATGATACGGAGGTTGAGGAAGACTAACAGCCGCAGCCTGAAAGCCACTGAGCAAATCTGCCCCGTTATCACCAGGGCCTCGGGGCTGGACGTGGGGTGATGCCACGAGATGGGCAGGAGGAGCCCCGCAGCCCCCTTTGGGGGTCAGGCACAGCAAAAGCAGACGAGCGCGTTTCAGCTGCATTTTGACGAGTAAACAAGAGGCCAAGCGAAGTTACCCTGAGCAAGAAGATCCCTCGTCTTCTCTCAGCCCTTTGTTTCGCGTACCACATGCCCTTCCACACCTGCGGGAAGCCAGGCAGGGCTCCCGAAAAGGCTGATGTCCTCCACGGCGCCGACAATTCATCCCAGCGCTGCCCGAGAGGCCGCAGCGCTCGGTTCTGTCTCCTCGTGGCGCGGTGCCGGCGCCCTGGGAGGCCGTACCTGCCTGCCGCTCCAGAAACCTCCCAGCTTCAGCAACCCCCAAAGGGCCTCAGATCTTGCCAAATGTCAGCGATTTTGAAGGATGCAAGCGATAAGCCGGGCTGTCACCTCCTGCTTCTCAGCTCACATGTATTCCCATCTCCTGGTGAGGAGGAGGATGCCGGAGGGACGGGCGCTGGCTGAGCCCCTCGGCGATGCTCCGCGGGAGGAAGGCTGGAGGGAGGCAGCGGCCCGGCATGCGTAGTGCTACCCGATGTGCCGGGCTGCTGGCAGCCAGACAAGGACAGACTGTAACGAGCAAATCTCAGGATGGGAAACGGGGACTTCTGACAGCTCCCAGCCAAGCCAAATCCCTGCCACGTGACGCTGTTCTATCTGCAGGAACTTGCTGAAGCTTGGCCACCCCGCTGCCCCCCCAGCCAAATGTCACTGTCCCGCTGTACCCCGCGAAGGGGCAGGAGCTGGGAAACGCAGGGGGGCTGCTGGGGGATTGCGGCGTCGGGTTCAGCTCGGAGACGCTTTTCAGGGGCTGCTTCCGTGAAGAATCACCATTCAGAGGGGAAAGGAGGGGCATGAGGAAGAAGGGACCAGCACACCAAGCCACAGCCTCTGTCCTCAGAGCTGACGGCATCTGGAGAAGAACTGTTGGGGCCTTTCTCCGCTTGTGATGCTAAAAATGCCCCTGGAGAGCTCCCACCTGCCCATCAGCAGCATCCTCAGGCTCGGCATGGCCCGACCAGCACCTTCCCGGGGCAGAAAGGGGTGAGCAGGTCTTGGGGGCAACCACAGTAAAGGAAGGGCTACTACAGGCACCTCCAGGGATGGAGGGGGAGACGTGGACGGTGGCACAGAGCCGAGGGGGAAGGCACTGGCGGGGTCTCTGGGAATCTCTCTACCTCATTTGTTGTAGTCTTTTTAAAAACAAACTCCGAAGCAGCGGAAGAGGAGAAGTGGGAGGGAACACGTGTGCTGGGGGAGAGGGAGGACGGGCAGGCCAGCGGCCAGCAGCCAGAAAAACAACTCCTCACCACTCACCCAGAGCCAGGAAAAAGGCTGTCGAGCATCCCCACGGCCAAGAGGCACCAGAGCCAGGGACGAGCCGCCGGCGGAGGCTGCGCAGACCCTCCTCCCGCCCCGGCCCCCAGCTCCGCACATCGCTGGCGCAGGGAGCGCCCCGCTACACCGGGCCCTGCTCAGCTGGGGATGTTTTAGCAAAATTTTCAGGAGGTGGGAGAGAAGGAGGATGGGATGAAAAAAAAGGCACCGTGGGAGCACAGAGTGGCCTGAAGTGCCCCAGGGTGACATGGGCGTCCCAGCTTCGCACCTGGCCGGCCCGGACTAAAGCCACAAAACCCAGGGCGGTTTTCCAGAGCTTAGGAACACGACGCTTTAGGAGCCGAGTGCCAGGGTGGCGAGGGACGAGGAGCGGCCGGGGGTAGCAGCGCTGGGAGTGCAGCCCAGCTCCTGGGCAGGAGCCTGGGCCACCATCCCCGTGCTGGGACCCCTCCGGCATGTGGCGCCTGCGTGTGGCAGCTCCCCGGGGCTGCCCCGTGTCCCTCCTGCTCCAGCCCGGGCTCCAGCAGCTCTGGACCCCCTTTGCAAAGCCCTTCCTGCCCTGGGAGCTGTTTGCTTCAGCCATGACCTCCCGCTGCAGCTTGAATTCATTTGGGGTTTCATGCCGGGACCTCTGCCAAGAGTTACAGTAAACAACTCCCCTCCCCGGCAGCCTCCGATGCTCACACATGATTCAGGGGGCAGGCAGCCAGGCGAGCAGCTCCTCCTCTTCCCCTCATCCAAAGAAGGCCAAAAGCACGGCCCCACGATGGCTCCTGGGGGGTCTGCCCCTCTCCTCAACGCGGCCCGAGTCCTGCCGCTTCCCAGCAGACCCCTGTAAGCCACCAGCACCACGACACGTGGCCGTGGAGGGGCTGGGATCGGGACGCACGGGCTGAGAGCGGGACGCTCCGCTGGCCCTGTGCAGCCTCAGGGGGCCGAATCCATCATCTTCCTCACCCGCACAGCCAGGAGCGAGGCCCAGAGCCGGGGCAGGGAGCAGCGAGCTGGGAGCACCCACCCAGGGAAGAGGCGGAAGGTTTCTGGGACAGGCTCCTCTCCCGGCTGGATGTCCGGCTGCCAACATTTTTGCGAATTATTTTTAGTTCGCAGGAACATTCGCACGGGAAGGCCGGCGCTGGTGCTGAGCTCGTCTTCACACGAGTGCTGGGGGTGGCAGGGGCTCAGCAGCCACCACGTCACCAGCAGCAGCACGCGCAGGGCAAATGGCTTTGCAAATAACCTTGCCGTTAACACACACCAAAACTCAGCCTCTTTGCAAAGACACGATGCCTTCTCCCTCTCCTCCCGCTTCTGCTGAGTAAGCACGAATTACAAAGTTTATCTGCTCAGCTCAAGCAACCCAGGAGGTATTTGGGGCACGAAGCAAGGCAGCACCAGCCCCTCCCGCGGGTGGGAGGCGAAGGTGGCCGTGGGGATCGCTTGCTGCCTTGTCCCCGCTCGCACCACGGGGCCTGGCACTAAAACAGCAGCACTGGGGACGTCCCGTCACTGTGGCACTGAGCGGTTGTTTTTCTGGGTCACCTTGCCCAGCCAGGTCAGCGGGAGGAAAACACGCCGCTACGCCAGCGCGCCGGGAGGAAGCCGAGGCGAACCGCGCCGCGGTCGCGGGGCGCGGGGGCGAGCGCCTGGGGCTGCCGAGCCCATTGCACAAACCGCTCCGCACCTGGGCAGGGAACAGCGGCTGCAGCTCCACCCTTCCTCCGCGGGAAGGGGAGATTGCAACACGGCCAGAGGAGCTTCGGTGCGGAGTCTCTCCCCAGCGTGCCCTGGGAAAGCCTTCGGCGGTGCGAGCGTGAATGCAGGCTCTGTGCTCAACAACCCGGCCCCGGTTACCAGCATTTTCCAGGCTGCCGGCACGGCGCGGCGCGGGGAGAAGAGCCGAAGCGCTCCGAGGGCCCTGCGGCGAGGTGGGGAGAGACACGGAGCTTGTGCAGCCGGCGACGGGCTCCCCACTCGACAATCGAGAGCCTCTCGGGCTCCTGCTAAGCTTTTGGCCAGGGTGGGATCTGGTGGCAGCGACTTTCCCAGGCTGGCGGTGGCAATCCGGCGCTTGCGTCTCCCCAAAGTGGAAATCCCTGGTCACGCTGCTGCTCTCAGACAGACAGCCACCGTCCCCAAAAAAAAGCAGCGCAGAAATCTTTGCTTTGGCATTTCCTGACTTTTTTAAAGAGGCAAGATCAGCCGTCAGCAAAGAGCTGCACTTATATAAGAGGGAAATAAAGCAAGAAGCAAACAAACCAGGGCAGGCAGATTCTTAAGGAGCAAACCAGTCGCATCCGAGCTACGCCTTTCCGCGCAGCCCTGCCTTCAGCCCTGCCTGCCATGAGGGCAGCCTGCCGGGCTCTGCGGCGCGGCACAGCCCCGCCGAGTGCCAGCGAGGCGATCGCACAAGGCGAAGAGCTTTGTCTGAGGCTGAGCAGCAGTTAAAGGCAGTTTGGGCTTTTTTTTTTTTTTTTTAAAAACCCTTTCCCATCTTATGTTGATTAGCTGCAAAAGGTTCAGAGTTCAGCCGGGTTGAAGAATGCATGTGATTAAAAACACTCCTCTTTAATAAAAGGAAAAGGTCTTCTCCAGAGCCACGCACAAGTAACAAAAATTAGCTGGAGGGAATTTGTTCAAATTAAAAACACTTAAATAAGAAACCACACGAAAAGGACTATGTTGAAACAACATTAAGATCACAAAGCCAGAACTCGAGAAATAGGAAATCCCGGAGTCGGGGTACCTCGCGTAACCTCGCCCTGGCCCCTGGGGTGTATGCACCGAGATGCTGGTTTTAATTATGGGGCCAAACACTCTGCTCCCCTCAAAGACAAGCAAAAAGTTACAAAACGAGCATCACCCCGGTATTTCTGCCCTGCTACACCAGGAGCAGGGACACAGGCACTGCCGTCGGGTCTCACAGCTCTCAGGGGGACAGTGGGAACCCTGAGCCGGTGCTCCACGCGCCCCCCCGCTCCCCCTACCTCCATCTGCTTGCGCGTTCCCGGGGGGTTTCCTCGCAGGACCCCGCAAAATCTGAGCGTTTGGGGCATTTTCCTCCTTCCTCGCCTCGCCGGGCGGCTGCCGGGGGAGCACAGGGGAGCCGCGGCGCAGCACCAGGGACGGCAGCTCCAGGGACGGCAGCTCCGGGGAAAGCCCTGCACCGCCGCAGCTGTCCCCGGGCGGAGAGGCCGTCCGCAGCGTCCCGCATGAGCCATACGAGAACAGATGATGCTCAGGGAAGATGTAATGTTTGGAGCGGTCGGTTGCCAAATTCTGATAACTCTTTATGGAGCATGTTCACTGGGAGTTTCAAGGGCTTTATGAATTGGCCAGATGTGGGTGGATCCCTCTCCTCCCTACCAGACATCAAATTCCTGCTCCAAAACAAGAAGAGGCTGATGCTTCCCTGTGAAAAGCCCCCAAGAGTTTTTCCACAAGGGTAAAACCATATTTTTTTTTTATACTTTGATTCTTGCAAACTTTCTTCTGCAGAAAGTTTCCAGAAAAAATTTGAGACAGACGATGATTAAAGTTTGGCAAAGTCGCACGTGCATCACAAACCCCTTTCCACAACCAAAGTCATGAACCAGGATTAAAAGCAACACACCTGAAACCACCCAGACTACACACATACACCTGTGAGCGAAGCACATTATTTAGGTATTTCAAGCACATAAATCAGAAAATACTCTGTTTGAGCCTGTAAACGAGATCCACATCAGGCCTCGGGAAGTGGATCAGGGCGAGATACTTCCCCTGATTACTCTCCCTGGTTATTTGTGGCTCGTGACCTTTGAGTCAGACATTTAATAGCCCTCCCTGGAATTTTCTCCCCACAAATGTGCGTAGTTACATTTTGAAACTCATGACTCCGGGACCCAAATATCTCACGGTGCGCTGAGGCCAGCCTGCGCTACAGGGACCCGGAGCAAAAAGCTTCGTACCTGGATCTGCTCCTATTTTTAATGTTCTGTGTTTCCACCCACACCCCAACGTCGGTGTTCCCATCCAGGCTCGTCAGAGACATGGGACCACACTACACGTTCCCACAGCATCTAGACAGAGCAGAAGCCAGGACTCTACTGGCCAAAGAAGAGGTAGAGTGAACCCTTTGGGACTAAATTCATGGCAGTGGTTCAGCTGCACCCGCAGTGGAAGTCGGGGGGCCTGTGCCCTCCCTGAGCAGTGAGCCCCCTCCTCGCTGGCCCAGGTCTGCGTGCGGGCCCCGGGCGGCCCCACCGATGCGGTTGGTGGGGGGAGCAGACCCACACAGGCATGTTTAGGTGCATTTCAAGGCAGGTTTTCCACATGCTCTCAAATCTGCACGTTCAGATTGGCCCTGAAAGCGTTTTGCCTGCAGGGCAAAGCTGGCCAAGAGGATGCCAAGGTAACCCTGCCTCATGATAAATTACCCCAAAGCCCCGAACCTTAATGCCGGACCCAAACTTCACCGCAGGAGGTACTTAAACCACCAACCAACCTCCTTCATGTTCCCGTACAGCTCCCAGATGAGCTGGAGCGACTTTCAAACCTGACAGGGGTTGAGCTCCCTGGATGCTGCCCCTCTCCCAGGAATGAGCTTTTAAAGCCTTCAAAGCACCCAACCACGAATGTGCAGAGGCAAAACCTGCACGGCAAAACCCAGCGATAGGTTTCGAGTCTAAATTTGAGATCGTTTGGTCACAGGAATGCACAGGTACTCAGCCACAGAAAGAGCTGGGCACAGGCAGGATTGAATCATGCCACAGGCAGGCAACAGCGGCTGCGGTTTCACAGAGAGCTGCTTAGGGCATCCCCGTCCCAGCCAGCTCTTCCTCCATCGTGCCCTGATATATGGCACCATCACCATATATGTGTTTGTGTCCCCCTAAAGCAAGTAAGGAAATAAATAGGATTTTTACCAGTTTCTTGCAGAAGGATCAGGCCATCGCACCACACGGTTTGAGCGTGGGCAGCGTGAGGGGCAAGGTTGGACCAAAGAGCTCATCTCCTGCAACTGCAGCCAGGACATGGGACCGGAGGGACAGCAAGTGGGCCCCGGCCCCGCCACGGCTCTGGCAGGGCTGGAAACCTCTGGCAGTCATTTCCTGCCAGCAGTTGTATCCTCCCGCCCGCGCCGGTCGTAAACCCCATCCCAAACAGCAGCACCAGGCCCCTGGGGGAGGATGCTGTGCGGAGGAGTGCGAGGTATCCCCAGGAAACCTCGCAACAACCACCATTTCCTCTGAAACAGAGGGAAGTTCACGACCAAAGGGCTCTGTTGAAGGAAAGCCAAGGTTGCCTGGTGGCACCTTGTGCTCCCCAAACAGCGTAGACAGCTTCTGCTCAGGGAAAATCCCGTGATTCAGGAAAAGTCCTCCCCTCCCAGAAGGGAAACATCCCCCTCAATGCAGGCCACCCCCTTGGATTCTCTCCCCTCCAACCTCCCTCACCTGGTCGCACAGCCTGGCCGGGGTCTGCTGGCTACTCCCTGCTCGAGAGCTGCCAGCGGCGGGTCGGCGCAGCCCCGCACGTCGTGCCCTCCCGAGTCACGCGACGGAGAGGCAGTGCCCTTCCTCCTGGGCCTCCCCCGCAGCCTTTCTCTGCAGCCGGCCGACGCTGAGCTCCACCGGCCCCGCAACCATGGCCCGCCGGGCTGCTACGCACCTTCACCGCCCACCTCCACGCCTTGGGGACACGGCTACAGAGCAGCCCGAGAAGGGGCGAGGGTTTGCGCTGCACTCCTGAAACCTTAAACGCTGCCAAGGCCCGTGGGCAGAGACGAACGCGGATGACAGGCAGCATCTCCAGGGAAGCAAGTACCCCCGCTCTGCCTGAACTGGAACAGCCCCGTGTCTTCTAACAGCCCCATCTTCTCCCTCGACAGGCTTCTGGCAGGAGGCAACAGTCCAGTCTAGAGCCTCAGCATCATCTCCCTGCCTGCAGCCAACACAGATCTTTGGAGAGCGGCTTTGGCATCGGTCCTGGCAAGAGAAGCTCCTCCGGGGTCTTTGTTCTCCAAGGTAGATGCCAAGAGGCAGAGCCCTGCAGCAGCCCCGCGGACGCGGCCAAGCGCTCCCGGGAAGCGAGCGAGCACCCTCTCGGCGCAGGACGCCTCGTCTTCCCGCGCCGGGTTTGATTACATCAGCACGAGAGGATGCGGCCTCCGTGCCAAGGGAAGCAGAGGAGAGATCAAACGATTATACGAACCTCTCCTCAATTACCAGCCGTTTGCATAAGCGGAGGAGAGCGTTCCCAACCGGTTTGGACAGCACACCGATGGGCTCGTCAGCACCTCGGCCCCGGGGGCCGCTGCAGAGGGGTCCCCGCTGCTGTCACCCCCCAAACACACGAAGCTGCTCCTCGGAGCATCCCGCCACGGCACGGAGCAACGTCTCCATCCACTCGGCTCAGACCTACACGCCACTTCGCCTCGCGCCTCCTGCGAAGGGTCACCCCTGCACGGGGGCTGCTGTCACCAGTGTTACAGCTCAGCCTACGTATTTATTTTTTTTAATTGCTGCGTGCAACACAGCAAGAGCCCAGCTTGACTCATAAGCCCCCGGGGAAGAGCTCAGGGCTCTGAAGCAGTGTCTTGCTTGATCTGGAAGTGCTGAGACAAAAAAGCCTGGACTCCCACAATACCCACTTTCAGCAAGTGACTACTCAAGGGGACCTGCCCATTAATTGGAGCCTCTCTGCATGCTGCAGAGAAGGAAATCCCTTTGGCAAACGCTGGCCGAGGTCCAAGGCTGGGCTGCAAGGCAGATTCGGTCATGAAAAGAAAAAAAAAATCCACCAAAAAACCTCAGGCCCAATACAATGCAGAGAGCAGGAGACCAAGGAGCTGGGAGAAACACCGGCAGCCCCAGCTCTGTGGGGATAAGCCACATCCCAGGGAAAGAGGCACAAATTAAATTTCCACATGGATCTATGAACTGCTCAACCGCCACCAGCGAGGGCAGTCAAGAGTTCACCCCAGGCCGTGCTCCAGTGCTGACCATCAGGTGTTTGAGCAAGGGGACGTTCAAAGCCGGGGAGCCCCAGCTCTGCCCTGCGAGCCCAGGGGACAGCACGTGGTGGCCCCTGACCACTGCCCGCCCCGTCTCCACATCCCCTCCGGCCAGCGCTGGAGATCACCAGCACACAGAGCAGAGACGGGTTTTAGGGCAAGAACTATTTATGCCAGAGGAATGAAGCTGCAACATTTTTGGTTTCCTGCACAAATACACTTCTGGTACCCTTCGCTGTGGGGCTGTCTGGCCCTGCCTCCCCTACCTGGGTGCTCAGGAAGAAGCTAAGCAAGCGCAGCCTTTGGCTCAAAGTTGGTATCTGTGCAGCTGGGCAAGGTGCAGGAGTCAAATCCTTAATGCAGAGGAGGCTGAAACGTGCCTGGAGCCAACAAGCCCTTCTGCCACACCATGGGGGCACCAGGGACAGCCGCCCTGCGGGGTAAATCCGGGTGAGCGCTGGTGCACGCGAGCAGCTGGGGGAGATGGTGGGAAGAGATCCACGACGCTGAAGCCAGGGAATGCCACTGGGGCTGGAAAAGCAACAAGAAACAGCAGGGCCAAGTCATCAGGCAGGATTTCTGGGTTTCCACAAAAGCTGGGGGGGAAAGAAATGCAAAAGGAGGACCCGGTGTCCTACATGCAGCCGGAGCGGGGAAAAGCAGGAGCGAAGAGCAGTCGGGAGGGAGAAACCTCGGAGGAGGACGCGGGCCGGCTCCCAGCTGAGGCTGCAGAACGCGGGTGCCCCGAGGCAGCCAAAGCGCCTGGCGGGGACGGAGGGTGCGGTGGGGTGTGTGCGCTCCGCGCTCATGTAGCAACACTGCCCAGGGTGTTTAACCCAGAAAGCAGGGTTAATCCTGCCGCTGAGCCGCTCGAGCATGGGGGAAAAAAGGAAAATAAATAAACAAACCAACCCCCGGCGAGCCCAGCACAGCAGCGTTAACCTCAGACACCGAGGAATCCGTGCATGGGTTGGGATTCGAGCCCTCGGCATCTCTTAAGATCGGGCCTGGTGTCAGCTCAGCAAAATCACATCCCTGTCCAGGACCCTAAAACCCACCTGACAATCAACCGAACGGGCTGGGTGCATGCTGCGGAGCGGAGCTGGACCCAGCTCCAGACGAAGGGATGCTCATGGTGCATCTAACAACCCCAGCTTGCTAAGGCCCCTGTAATGTCTGTGAGGGATATTTCCCACCCGCTTGGCACACTCACCTATCGACGATATCATGTTCCTCCGAGTCCTTGGGGGCCAACGTGCCCGTAAAGCTCAGCCCTGCGAGGCGGGCTGGGCCGACGGCAGCGGGCGAGCGGCACAAGGACGGCGGCGGAGGGTGGCGGGAGCTCTCAGATCTTTCCTCGCAGCGGTTGCAAAGCCAGGCGCGGCCGCGCACCACACCCTCGCCGTTCTCACGGGCAAGTACGAACCTTGGCAAAGCCCTCGGCTTGCTGGCAGCCAGCCCCATCAGACTCATTAAATGCAATTAAGCCAGAGTGGGTATTCCTCCCCCCTCACCGCCCCTTTGGGGGATATTGCTTTTAGACAAAATAAACAGGGCGGCTTTGCGTGGGCTCGGGCAGGTGGCTGGCACCCAGGCCCCACGCAGCAGCAGGTGGAAACGCTGAGTCTGTGTCGGGGAAGCAAAAGCCACGGTGGAGCAGAGAGGCCGGTCCACGATGCCAGTCCTGCCCCTGCGCCTGCCCACTCCAGCTCCCTTTGCTGCGGCAGCTGCCAGAGATGAACACAAGACCCTCTCTGCTTCACAAACGGGAACATGCAATAGGATAGACCATAACGAAGCTTATACCCCAGCTTGCTCATATTTTAAAAATACAGGGAACAACTTCTGCCCCAGACTAAAGTGATACTTTATCGCATCAGCCCCTCCAGCATCATTTCTAAGCTGGTTTCCAGCAGAATGGCTGTTCTCTGCCCTCACAGCCTCTCTACAACCACAAAACCACGGAGGAAGAGGGAGACAACTGAACTGCACATCTCCTCCTGCTTCCACACAACCTCTCCTCCCTTGCCTACCCCCCCCCGGGGCGGCCAACACCAACACACGCCACAGGACACGCGTGGCCAAAGCATCAGGAAGGTTTAAACTGCCGAGGACACGCAGGCGAGGTCGTTACCTCGACCCCCCGGGGACTTTCACAAGCCTGCAGATCATTCCCATTTTTTGCTAATGCAAAGAGCTGGCTCCGACCGCCGCCAAGGAATTGCTCCATAGCCCTGGCACTGCAGGACACCTCCTGTCAGCAGCGAAATCCGGGAGCTCCCGGTATTCCTGGCAGGTTACGCGGGCTGGCCCTGACCCTGGGCTTTGTCAGAAACGTTCAGCGGCTCCAAAGCGCGGTATGGAGGGTGTCCCTGAGAGCGGCACGTGATGGGTACCACGCGCGGCAGATGTTCGACGAAACAGCCACGCTGTGTCCTGATCCACTTTGGGACAAGCAAAGCAAAAAAGCCAAAAGGGATCCTTAAAGCTTTCTGCTCCCCTATGGAAAAATCAGCAGTGCTGCGAAGGGCTGGGGCTGCCCCAGGACAGACTCGACGCCAGCACACACGAGATCTGAATTTGGACTCTTCTGGCTGCGCCAGGGTGATCCAGTTCAGTAAGAGAGGGGTTTTTCCCAGTTTGGCTGCTACCAGGAAGTGACAATCACCCCAGTAAAACTGGTAAAACTCTCCCATACAGTCAAACCCTCAGAGATGTGTCATGGGCGATTTCTCCACCTCTGAACGACGGGAGAGGTGTGGCCGCGCGCTGACCAAGATCTTTGCTGCAAATGTTTGGGGTTTACTGGTGCTAAAGGGATTTAGGCAGAGTAAATGAAGATCATTTCCCATCTTAATTAATCGTGCTTTCACTTCCTGGCACGTGGGAGCCCGGCCTCCTGCGGCGCAGCAAGGAGCCTCGACTTTGCACAGCCACGACCGCTGGAGCTGTGCAAAAACGCAGGAAAGACTTTGCAGCGTTTCTTTGTCATCATGAGAGCCCTGCCCACAAGATGAAGAACTAAAAACATCCCCAAAAAAGCCAGAATCCCTTTTCATGGCCATATTTCTCCATCATAATGCAAGGGGTGACCTTCCCTATTCCCTTTCCCCACCGCACACTTCTAACGTGTTCAGAGGCACCTGAAACCATCCCCACCGAGGGGCCGGGGACGATCCTCCCACGCCCTGCAGCCCCCCCCACCTCCACGCACCCATCCCCACCACGACACGCACGGCGATTATAATATTAGAATCCCACCTCGCCTTCCCAAAATATCTTACGTCGAGCGCTAAGAACCTCACGACAGCCTCACCCCACCGCTGGGAATAAGGGATGTGGAGGCAGCAGCATCTCCCCCAGCATCGCTGAGCACCACGGCTCCGGCCACGTCTGCGCGTCCGCTAAAAGCCACGTTGCAGAAGCATCTCATCTGACGGAGCGCCGAGCCCCCGCCTTGCGCCTGAGCCTGGTGTCTGCCAGCGGGGACACGGGACGAGACGCATCTCCCCTGCCAAGAGTGTGCAGAGGAGGGGAGACCTCGGGGATGGCTCAGGCCAAGACGCATCACCCCCCTGACCTGGGCGGAGCGGGACAGTGCTTCGAATAGCAGTAATTGTGCCTATTGCACAACCGCCAGCGAGAAAAATCCTCTCCCCTCCCCTCCCCGCCCACCCCACATCCCTTTGAGGCAAAAAGGAAGAAGGCTGGAAACATCCTTCCTCTCCTCCGGACAATGCGATGGAAATAGCAAGGGAGGAGCGGCGGCGGAGGCAGCCTCGGCTCGGCGAGGATGCGGGGCCTGGCCAGCGGCAAGGAGCTGCGCGCGGCTCCCGGCTTCCGGCCATTGTCCCAGCCAGGGCCGAGCCCCGCGCAGCTGCACGCCCGGGATGGCAAAACCGAGATTGCCTCTTTGCCCCCAAAGGAACAGCCCTGAAATGCAAAAACCTGTGCCCTGGCCGGGAGGGGCGGCCACAGGCACGGGCGCCACCTTCACCCGGGACCCCCAGGCACAAGGACCAGGGCTCGGATTTAACCCAAACTCCACTGGCAGCCACCAGCTGCCGTGGCAGCACGGCGATGGCTGTGCACAGTCCCGCAGAGGGGCTGGAAACCAAAGTCTTTGCAACAGGCGCAAACACCGTGATAAAATCCACTCCTGAGGCCGGTGGGATTTTCCACTGCAGGGAAAAAAAACCAACAAAACAACAAGACAGCAGAAGACACTTTCTCTGGACCCAGCCCGGAGGGCAAAACAAAGCCTCCAGGGAGCAAGTTCCACCCTAAATTCCTATTTTCTCCTCCAAATGGGAGGTGCACGTGTTCAGGCTCCTCCAGCATGCACGTCAGCAGCTGGAAAACCCTGCAAGGACCAACGCAAGCCCGTCCTGCCAGAGGACGGCTGCTGACGGCAGCTCGAGCAGATGAGGGCGGCAGAAGAACCTGGCCAGGGCAGAACTACTCAAAATTATGAACCAGTCCCCAAACTTGGGACCGTGACTCAAGCTGGTGTCAGTTTTGTTATGTCCTGTTCGGGAGGGCTTTGCAGGTTATTGCTTGCAGCCCTTTTTCACGATCAAGGTGGTGACAGAAAGTGTTTTTCTTAAAAAACATAAATGTGTGTGTGTATATATATATATATATATAAAACAAAAAAAGGCTCGAGATGCTTTTAGGACCCAAGCTGGGATTTCAGGACTGGCACCACCCAAACGAGCATCACAGAGTCAGCAACACAGCCAGAGCCACAAACCCTCCGGCGCTCCCCACCACCTCCGCAGCCGCGAAGGGCCGCAGCAGGGACAGAAACAGGAGGAAGAGAAGGACGGCCGACGCCACGCACCCCCCTGCTCCTCCTCGCCACCGCCCAGCCCTGCGAGCCCAGAGCACGGGCTCCGCTGAGCCCATCGGAGCCAGCAGACCAGCCCTGTGCAGACCGGCCTCCCTTTACCTGCCGAAAAGCGGGGCTGGGCCCTCTCAAAGCCCGCGCTGCTGGCGGAGCTGCTGGCGTCGCTCCCGAAGCCCGGCCAGGCAGGCAGCGCTACGAGCAGAGCTGCTCTGCTCCCTGAAGATTCCCAAGTGCATTTTTGCCCTGCTGATGGGTTAAAAATAGAAAGCATCAGTATTATTGTCCTGCAAGCAAATATAGAAAGATTACATCCTCACTGCTAAAATCTATGCAACAGAGACTTACTCTACGACAGACACACAGGAAAGCTCTATTTCTGGAGGCAGTAACTTGGGAAGTTAGCACAACATCCTTAAGAGCATTCGTTAAACTGACGCGCCGCGGCATTAAACACCAGTGGTAAACTTGCCTTCCCCCTCCTCTCCTCGCTTCCCTGGGTTTTTTTGCAGGCTTTTCTGCATCTGCCGCAGGCCGCCTGCCTGCGCTGGCCTCCGAGGAGGGTGCACAGGCTTGCACGACACTCCCACCGAAGAACATACTGCCCCGGTGCTGCCCTCGCAGATGGGAAAGCAAGCGTGATCCAATTTGGGAGCGGTCTTGTCACCGTCCTCACTTAACACTTTCCAGCTCTAAACGAAGCGCTGCTGTGGGAAAGCGGGTGACGCCGTCCCGACGGCCCAGGGAGAGGGGCTCCGCAGAGCGGGGAGCTGGAGGCAGCTGGACACCCCATCCCTGCTCTAGTTCCCAAGGGGTAAAAGCAGTTTGCACGCTCCTTTTGCAAAAGCAGTGTGCGTGCTTCCCCCTAAAGGGAAAAGCCACCCGTGACCTTGGTGGCAGGAGACCTGCTGAGCTTCCCCGTCCCCCCTTCCCCACTCCTGCCCATCACCCCAGCTGATGCCAGAGGGAGGGGGGCCTCAGCTTGAACCTCATTCTTGGAAAGGGAAGATTTCTACGCAAGCTCGGCCTTTCCATGAGTGTTTGTGCGAACGCACTGGACCGCTCCCACCCAGCTGGGACCGGGCTCCAGATCCAATTTCATTTCTCAGAAAATCACACGGGAGATGAGAGGAATGTGTCAGGTCACTTCCAGCTCCAGGCGGGAACGCTGGCTTCTGCAAAAGTAGCCCTAGGAGAGAAAAAACCATGGGCAAGGGGATGTCTGTCCTTCCAGCAGCTCCCCGGAGAGGTGCCTAAATGGAGACGCACCACCAGGACCCACCATCCGACACCAAGCTCCAGTCTCAGCAGGCGTGGGCATCGCTTAAGGGATCACTCAACTCCCAAAACCAAACAGCCTCCAGCTTCCAGCCTTCGCCTGCCTCGCTGGGGGCAGCAGCACCATGCAGGAGGGCCCAGGAGGCTGGGGTTGAGAGGTCACACCAGCATCCCCAGCGCCCAGCAAACATCTCCCACTCGTCACCGCTAAGGCAGCGAGGCTGTAAATACACTCCTGCAGACGCAGCGAATAGACCAAGCATAACTCACTTCACCCCCCTCCCCTTCTCCCCAAAACAAAACACACACCCAGAAACAGAAGGAAACCAGTCAGGAAAAACCCGACAGTAATTCAGCAACTATTTCAAGCGTTTTCATTCCCAGGAGGAGGCTGCTCTGCCCTCTGCCACGTCCCCCCCGCCGTACCGGAGCTGCCCGGTGCCCCTTCGCCGTCCCGTGCCAGGCGCTGGTGGGCAAAGCCTGCGGGGCCCTTCTCTCCTCATTTAATACCGCGCACATCTCAGCTGGCACTTCAGCGCGAAGGCGACGCCAGATTTCTCTCTGCTGAGCCAATGCACTTGGAAATGCATGACGACTTCAGCAGATTAATTGGAAACACAGCCTGGGTGTTGCAATCCCAGGAATGACTCCAATTTCAGGAACAAATGTTTTCATCTCTAACTGGGAGCAGTCACCCAAGTGGAAGGGCGCATTTTTGTTGCTGTAGCTCACCCCTCCCCTGGTGCGCGGGCGGTGGGAAGAGCGCAGCACCTCACCGCGACGGGGCCGCTGCGCCGGCGCTTGCGTCACCGGGGAGCTGCTGCTGCTGCCGCAGGGGTTCCTCGCGCTCCCGCTCGGCACTGGAGAGGGACGGCCCAAGGTTTTCCTACGTCAATCTCCTCTTGCAGCACCACATCATTCCTGACGGGGTCTGCAGCCTCCTCGGCCGACAGCAAGAGGTGGGCGAACAGGAGGGGACACGAGGGTCCCCTGTCACCGGCTCCCCAGGGACGGCTGTGGGGCTGGGCAGAGCCAGCACCGCAGCACCTCTGCAAGGTCCTGCGGTGCCTCCGCAGCATCCTGAGGGCAACATCTCCAGCTCTTGCCCTGGTGGCTTCCCAAAAGGCCTCTGCCCCTGCCCAAAGCCCCAGCTCTCCTGCTCCCCCCACCAAGGCTGGAGAAGATTTCCCTTTGCCGCACGACTCTTGCGTTTTCCACACTCGCCCATGGAAACTCTCCTCCTGAAGAGTCCCAAACTCTGCTTCTGCTGAAGGACACGGGCTTTGAGAGCTTAAAGATTCAATTTCCGTGCCCGCAGTAGCTGGAGGTGACTCTTCTGCTCTGCATCCAAGGGGTGGTGACAGCCTGGACCACCACACCAGCACACCTCAGCAGTGCTGGGGGAGATGCTGATGGTCAGCAAAACCTGGCTCCCCAAAGTCAAACCCAGGAGTTCGAGGGAGAAAGGACCCACTCCCCCAGCGAAGGTCCTGGGCTGAACTTGCCAGAGGCTGAAGATAAATCCCCATAAGACCATTCGCTCCATCTAGTGGCAAGCCATCCCCATGCTTCCATATTATTTTTCCCACTCTCTACAGCAACAACTCTCCCTTTTCCAAGAGTTTCAACATCAGTTTGCCATTTCTTTGCTCAGCCATGTTTGCTGCCAACCTCCCATGCTCTCTTAGGTGGTCCGTCTGCAGCCATCGCAAGCCTTGACGTTCTCCTTTTGCTGCCAAACACAAAAAGCTCTTCCACAGCTCAGCAGCGGCTTCCCCGCTCCCGAAGCTTGAGGTGATAAGGGAAGGAGAAAAGCTGGTCTATCCACCCTCAGAGCCCTGGCAGGGAAATCTGCTCCGATATCCTGCTGCCAGGGCTCCCGCAACCCAAGAAAAACTGTGTGGGCTGCGGAAAGGGCATGTGGCTGCTGCTGGAAAAAAAAAAAAAAGGCAAGCTGGGAGCTCAGGGCCAGGCTGAGGGAGCAGCCAGCCTGCACGTGTGGGTCAGCGAGCACCCAAAAGGGAAGGAGGGTCTGGCTCTGGAGGTGCTGTGGCTGCTTTTTACCGATCCCCGTCCCGGCTGCAGACACGGAGCAACGCCTGGGTAAATTCCTGCTTTGGCAGAGGTGCAGCAGGAGACTCTCCTGCAGCGAGCGGCCGGGATCTGGAGCTAACAGCGAGCAAGCACAGCCCCGGCCTTGCACAGCCTAGATGAAGGCCATGATTTCAGCTAGATAAAAGTATTTTAATCTTCCCAGATAAATCAGCTCCTGCAGGCCTGATTTCTGCCAGCTCCATCTCCTCTCCCAGCTGTTTGGCCTCCGCTTTCAGCAAAGCCCTGCCAAGCCGAAGCCTGACCCAGGAGCGGGTGCATCCAGCGGCAGACAGCCCCGAGCTGCACAAACCCTTCCTGCAACCCCCCTGCCCCGCTCCATCCACCGACCCCAGCCCCAAATCCAATTCCTTTTTTTGTCTCTTAGACTAAGAGACTAAACATAGCCTCACAGGGCTCTTGTTGTCTGCATGGAAGACACAGCTCCCAGCCAGACCTCTGGGTTGGGATTTCTATTCCCTGCCATAAAGTTCCTGACTCCCTTTCTTATTCAGTGAGATAAGAGTTTCTAGGCACGGAGGAGCCGCAGACGCTGCCTCTCACTAGGACACCGCCGTCCCTTGCTCGTGACCGGACGGTGCACTCGCTGCTCTCACCCCAGTCTCCCGCTTCCCACATCAGCCACCTTCCAGCCACGGCAATTTCAGCGCGCTCTTCTACGGAAACTCTTGAAGACAACGTGTCAGATGGCTCCCTAAAACACAAATCTGCTGGAAACTATTCACCCGTGACCAAACCCTCGCCTCAAAGTCACGTAAGTCATAGCCTTTCTGCCATTAATTTAGATATTCTGACAAAATAAAACCACCAGGTTTTGTAACGAGATGCCACTCGTCAGCTTTGCTCATCCCAGAGCCTGCTGCAAGAGCTTTATTTGGGGTATCCCTATCTCTCCAACTGGGAGATCTGTACACTCACGCTAAGTACACCAGAAAAACAACCAGCAGCAGGTAACTGGGAACCTCTCTTCTGAACTGGGCTGTTGGTGGCAGGCTGGTCGGTAAGCGGGTAAGCTCTGGCAAAGTCTCATCTCTCGTTCCCAGGGTCAGGAATGTGCGAGAGCTGCTGTGAGGAGATGAACGTGGAAGCCACGTGGACAGAGGGAAAAGCCACGGGGTTTTGCAAGGATCTCCTCCGGGAAGCAGCACTGTCGGGAGGCCTCCCCCACCAAGTCAGAAGATAAGAGGGCAGAAGGGAGGACATGCAGATTTCTGCAGATACAGCACACACCCAAGCTCAAACCAGGCCTAACCCACAAATCCTTCTGCAAGTTTCTCTGTCCCACCTCCAGATGTGCCAGCACCCCATCCTACACCCTCCACCCCTCCCAGGCTTCTCCTCAGACACACCCTCCACCTTCTTCGCTCGCTTGGCACATCGTCCCAGACACGTCCGCGTGGTGTGAAACGGCCTCTCCGTGCCAGCATCCCAACCTCCCCAGCAGGGAAGCAGCCAAGCGCTATCACTTGTTCCCATCACCGTCACAGGCTATCACCCAGTCCGGGCTCCTGCAGAAGAGAGAGCGAACCTCCACCCAACCAGCACAGTTACTCATGAGTAAGCCAGACCCAACAAGACATCCAACCCTGACAGCAAGGTCCCACCAAGGGAAAAAAAAATAAATTTAAAAAATCCTCCCAGTTCCTTGATCTTGACAGATCTTTCAAGGGTTCGTCATCAGCACTGTTACAAATCCACACCTCAAAACACAAACAAAAACGGCAGCCAATAAAACTGACAGGAACCGCAAACGAGACTTGTAGATCTTCGGCCAGGGAAGGAGCAGACTCCAGACGTTTCTCCAGGGACTCCCTTCTGCTGTGATCTGACACAAGAAGAGATCAGATGTGGCATTGCTAGGATTGTTCACGAGATGGACAGAGCCAACACAGAAACCACAAGCTAACCTCTGCCTCCAGCACATCCTTGGCTTGGTCCACTGGCCAAAGGAGCTGATGGCTGGAGCCTCCTTTGTCGAGATAACCAGCCTGAGCTTCACCATCAGCTCTCCCTGCGCGGCAGATCCTACATCTGTGTAGTTTTGAGTCTTTTCCACTGAGTCACTGCCCTTGCTGAAGTAGCCAGTACGGTGCTGGCCACAGCATGGAGACCACTCAGAGAGTCATGAGCTACTGAGGCGATGACATCTCCTTACTCCTACTCAACGTTTCTTGGTGTCACTCAAGCAGCACAGACTCCGTGGAGCCTTCAACCCTGTTCAGTTATTTTCAGGGACTCGAGCACAGCCACCACGGCATCGCCTGAGCAGAGCCGGCATCATCTCTCTCCTGACAGCTCAGTTCCTGCTCACGGATACAGATGCTGTCGATTCATGCCAAATAAACCTCTACTAGGAAAACCCACAAGAAGTACACGAAGTCTGCAGGCGTAGGGAGACAGAGGGCAAAGGCTACCCGGTAGAGACACGCTGCAGGCACGTCTTTACTGCTCGGTTGCATCCACATCTTTGCAGCTACAGACCACCAATACAGTACTCTTAGTCTTCCAAGTCTAAAGACTAGTTTATCCTCCCAAGGAAGGTGGTTAACATTCACCTGCAGTATTTACAAAGATAACAAGCAGCACAGAGCTGATGTCTAGCTCCCCGACTCTCTGCAAGGCTCCTACCTGTCAGTACAGGGTTCCTCAGGTTGCTGCTCGCTCCAGAATTGGGGGTGCATTGCAACAAGCCCTCTCGGTGACAGATGAGACACAGAACCACCACCCCCTGCTTGGTTACAACCCACTATTGGTATTTATTTTAATCAGAGTCACCGCGTGGTGCAACTGAAGCGCCAAAGCCTGTCTCAAGAGCGCCCGCAGCTAGCGTGGCAGGCTGGGGGCACGGGGGTCTCTTTTTGCAGTGCCTTTACCTACAACTGTTCGGCATCTCTAGGTCTGCTCACGAAGTGCCCCTAACCACAGCGGAGACGAGCAGTGCACCCGCGAGCCTGTCCTTCACACTGTCCCCTAAAGCACAGTTGTACGCTTGCGCCGTTGCGTTTCACAAGTCGCAGGCTGCAAGAGCTGTTGGTTCCCCCGCTCCTAAAACAGCACAACTTGCTGCTGTAGTTTGTCATGGTCTCAGTAGTCATTTTACCACTAAATTTCCATTGAGAGACTCGGAAATATTGCAGAAACGGCCTCTGCAGGATGTGCTGGGAGATGTCTGCAGACAGCACACGCAGGGCTGACCATCACCAGAACCCCCCCAGCCCCCCTTGTCTGATCTGGGATATAAAGTGACGGTGCCTGTCAGTGCTGAAAAACAAAACTCTAGAGTCTGACTTCAGGGTAAGATCCAAATCCACCAGCTACAGCTGTGATTCATCTGCCAGAGTCGACATTTCAGTGCAGATGTCTGAGCAGTAATCCCGTGGTGGACATCCCAAAACGGTGCGGTTTGTCTGCCCCGGCAGCTCTTCCGCCTCCCCGAGCGCGGCGACACGTGGTTCAGGCTCAGACGCAAACGCCATCGCTGCAGACACCTAAAACTCAGGGAGTTAAACCCGATGCATGCTGCTCCCAAGAAGCGAGCAGCGGCATGGATCTGCTCTCCCCCAAAGCCAAGTGGAGCCCAGACGCCCGGCTCGGCTCCCTGTACAGGAGTCAGAAAGCAGAGTCCCCAAAACACGTGTGGAAATCGGTTTTGGGGCGGCGGTGGAGCCGTGGCGGCGGAGCCATGCCAGCAACCGTTTCATTTGTGCCAATTTCACAACTTCTGAGACATGAGGAGTTCAACAAAAACCCTTCCTGCAATTTAAAGGAACTTTTTATGGCTCCGCATCATGCACGGAGGCTACCCGAGAGCTCCTAGAAAACTGAATGCACAGCCTAAAGATGACGGCATCCTCCAGGCACGCGAAACCTGGGGTGTAACTGCACTTCGGGGTCTACGTTGCTCTGAGCATCTTAGAAAGCTGCAGCCAACTCAACCCACAGATGACACCAAACTCTGCCTGTTCTCCCTCCCTGAGCATCCCCAGATTTTGGGGCTCCGTGCAGCCCTACACGTGATTTTCTAGCACAAAACCGGGTCCGGTGCCGATCCGGTGAGCGCCGAACACCCCGGGAGGACGGGCACAGCCACGCGGCGGGTGTTTGCAGGTGCTTCGTGTCCGTACAGGTGTACGACTTGGATGTTTGCCTTCCGGGGTGTTTATCTCCGGGCTGTGTCTGCACACAAGCTTATCTCCAAGGGGAGGGGTGTGTTGCTCCTGCACACACTGTTATCTCGAGGGATGTGGGCCTTCCTCCGCGGTGAACACCGCACGGGTGAGCTTACCTGCAGGCCCCGTGGCTTGGTACCCGCGCCGGTGCTGGGGCCTGCAGCATCACTCCTGCTCCTCCCCATCTCTCCTGCCCTCTCCCTCGCTCAGCCCCAGTCCCTTTTTCACCACCCAAGCGGGTGGCACTGAAAAATGCAGCAGCTCTTCGAAGGAGGGGAAGGGAAGGAGATGCAGGAAGGGCAGAGCAGGGAGAATGGAGGGATGGTGGGGTCCTAACAGAGGAGCACCGATCCCATCTGGACGTGTTTGGGGCCTCCCCACAACTCTCTTGACGGAATGACCTCAGGAAGAGCCCCAATTTCTACATAAACACCTCATCTCTTACCACCTCATCCCAGCTCTCTAGTTCGCAGAGGGGACAATGAACTCAGCCATTCCTAACGTTCATCTGATGTGGCCAAACCCTCTAGAGAAACCTCCCAGCACCTCCTCACCACCGGACCCGTTCTGGCCCAGGGAGGAGGGCTGCCTGCGGCAGTCTAAGGCCATCGCCTCTCCTGGGAAGGCACTAACTCGCTCTCACATCACCGCAGCATCGGCTGGACACCTCCATCTCCATCTGCTGTGTGCACACTGGCTTCACGGGTCCAGCCCCACCAGGTGTGCTCTGTGGTCCCTCCCAGCACTTCTCAATCACTCCAAGCCTTTCCAAAACACCCAGAAGCTGCTGCAGCGGAGGCTCCTGCAGCGCAGCAGGGGGAAGGATGGCTCTGAGCCTCCCAGACAGTGCTCTCAGCAGTGCCCCGGGCCGTTTGGTTTTTTCACAACACCAGGATATTGAGTCACGGTCAGCCTCCCCGCAGCCTGCGCTCACCCATGCAACCACCCGGCTGCTGGGGCTCGTCTTACCCAAGACACGGCTCCGTCTCCAACCTCCCCGCGCGCACTCGACCCTGGGCTCAGCGGCTCTGAACCTGCCGAAACGAGGAAGCTGGGAAACTCTTCTGGCAGAGCTCCCGAGCGAGCACAGCTTGTGTATTCGTTGCCTCAGATCTACCCGGTCTCCTCTAATTTGCCCAAAAGCCCTTGGCCTCTTACGCCCGCAAGTTCAGCTGTCACGGGCTGTGGGAAACCTCAGCTTTGGAAATGCTGCATTTACAGTGATGCAACTCGGGAGACATTTGTCGTCCAAAGTTGTTTTTAAGGGGGCGAGGTGGATTAAGCCGCCTGGTTTAGGAATTGACCCTCAATGCAGATGGCAGTGGCCAACTGCCTGCCTCGCAGCCTCCATGAGCTGTAACCCTACCTCCCTTCCTCTCCCTCCCCCACAGCCCCGGTCCCTTTGCTCACACGGTTCCTGCAATTCCTGGCCCTCGGCTTCGATGCGTTGCACAGCTTCTGCCACCATCTGGGCTCCATTTAGGGGAGCTGATGTTTTTCACAGGGCTGTAATCTAAACTTTGGTATTGAGTTTACATCTCGCATACCAGCGTCTCACCACTGAGCCTGGCCACGCAGAAGGGGTGTCTCGGCTGCCAGGCTCGGTCCTACCGCAGAAGGATGCGGCATGTCGGCGGCTCCAGTACCTGGGAATTGTGCTGCCATGAATGCAGAAGACCGAGAATCGGGGATCCATATGCACAAACCACCTACAGATCCAGCGAGGCATGGACCCTGCCAGTGGGTGCGAGCCGGGAGAGCCCAACGAGCTGGGAATGAGGTCAGCTTCCCCCGGGAGCCCAGGGAGGCTGCAGATGGGAGTCAAAGCCCTGAATCAGCATTATCCAGGCTCCACCTCTAGCAGCAGGAAATTCTCCTGATTTTTGGCCTTA